>NW_027196125.1:0-47500 GCF_038502225.1 Cherax quadricarinatus | reverse complement strand
AACATCTGATAAGAGATGACTTTTGATGAGCGTAAACCAGGGTGGAACTGATAATAAAAGATTAGATGAACATCGCCCTCCCTTTGTTTCTGCTGGTACACTAACATTTCTGTCCATTTGTCTGTCTGTCAAGCTCCCTGTCTATCTGTCTATCCGTCTAGCTCTCTGTCTCAGAGAGCCACAAGACTGCATCATCACTTTTACTCACATCTTCAAGCGGAGTACAGCACTTTGTCTGGATTTCTTGGGTTGTCCTAGGTAATTTATACTATGTATACTTGTATTTATGTGTACCTGTGAGACAGAGATAGACAGACAGAAAGAGAGAGACAGATTGAAAGAGATAGAATGAGGGAGAAAGATAAAACACCATTGTGTATGACACCATGCTTCAAAGAATTCCAAAAGCTGCAGAACTAATAGGAATATGTTCAGTGACTGTATATTGGTATATATATTATAGAACAATAGTAATAAACAATGTTTTGTATTTTTGTTTTTGTAAACAAGTTTTGTAAACAATATATTGATAATTATGTTTGTGTGCTTATTGTGTTGTATACAACGAGTGTATATATGTACATTGCACCTTACTTTGGTCTCATAGGCCACATAAGTTATGTGAAAAAATAAAATAGTGAAAAAAACAACAAACCTTCAAATACAAGTAAATCAAAGTTTACCGGTGAGCGGCAGTCGCCGCTGTTGCCATACGGGGCTCATTTTCTGCAAACTTTACGCCTCCATATCTCCGTAAGTATTGATGGTAAATTTTTTTTGTTTATCCTATAATGTTTAGAAAAAAAAAACTATTTTTTCATAAGAAAAAATAATTTTTTTTTTTTGAAATTTGGCCGACCCTGAGAACGAGTTTCGGAGAGGGCCTGTCGACCCTCAAAGGGTTAATGGCTGCCTCATTGTGAAGTCTGAAGGTGACTTTGGTAGTGTCTTGGGGTATTTTACCAAGAGTTGTTATGAGGAAAGTAGGGTAGTGGTCTGTGGTATTATCTGTAATTATGCCTGATTTTAAAGGGGATATGGTGTTGGTCCAGATGTGGTCAAGTAGGGAAACACTAGTCTCCGTAACTCTTGTAGGTTTTGTTACTGTTGGTAGCAATATACAGTTACTCATTGTGTTTGTGAATTCAGTAACGTGTGGGTCCTGGTCTTGCAGGAGATTTATATTGAAGTCACCTGAGAGTAGTAAGTGATCTTTGTTCATGTGTGCATCAGTTACCATACTTCCTAGGTTTTGACTAAATTGGCTAATGTTTGATTGTGGAACTCTGTAGATGTTTATCACTGTGAGAGGCTTTTGTAGGTATTTGGATTTGAATTTAGCTATTATATATTCCCCATGTTCATCCCTTGTGCAAGTATTAGTGATACATTCTAGTTGGTCTGAGTAGTATATAGCTGTGCCACCCCCTTGTTGGTCTGGCCTACAGTTGTGTATGGCTGTGTAACCAGGAATGGCATAGACATCTGTAGTATCAGGCTTTAGCCAGGTTTCAGTTAGTGTAATGATGGACATATTGGCATGCAAGGAATTTAGTAATGCTAGGAGGTCATCGTAATGCTTGCTTAAAGATCTGATATTGTAGTTAAAGATAGTTATGTTGTTGTTGGCTCTGAGAAGTGCCTTAGATTGTTCTGCAGTGTAGTAATTACAGTAACTGTTTGAATCATTTAAGTCATTAAATAAGAGGTTGGTATCAGGATCAATGCTTGTAATCATAAGATTTGTAGTGAATCTATAGTTAGAATTAAGTATAAAACAAAGTAAATATTCTAAAGCTAAAAAAATAGCACCTGAGTTATTTAACAAATGTAAAAAATAATGAGCTAAGGTAGTTTTTTAAAGCTAAAATAAAGGAGACAATATAAAAGGGACTAAAATAATTTGTGGTGAACAAATAAAGTGATGATCAAATAATGGAGCTTGGGAATATGATAGTAGGTAGTACTTTGAAGGTAATTCTTTAAAGTTATAATTATAATATAAAATTATAATATAAAAGGGACTAATATAAGTTGTGGTGAACAATAAAGTGGTAATCAAATAAATGAGCTTTGGAATATAATGGCAAAATAGTGACACAAGAGGAGATATAAAAAAGACCTGGAAAACACTCTCCCAGATTCTAGGGACCCACAAACTGAGAAAAAACAATTATATTGTTCTAACTAAACCTAATGAAACACCACTGCATCCCACTGACACAGCTAACAAGATAAACAACTTCTTCTCAACCATAGGATCTAATCTCCCCAATAAAATCCCACGTACCAATGCCCATGCCAGGGACTACCTTGATGGGAATTTCCCAAATTCCTTCTATCGTGTACCAACTGAGCCAACGAAAGTCACCGAGATTATAAAGTCTTTTACAAATAACTCAGGGAATCTGTCTCATGTCCCACCATTTTTGTACAAGCGAGCGGCCCATGTCTTTTTGCATGCTATTTCATTACTTTTTAACAAGTCACTAGAAACTAGCACCTTCCCAAAACTACTCAAGACAGCAAGGGTTACACCAATACATAAAGGCGGTGACCCTACAGATTTAAACAACTATAGGCCAATATCAAACTTACCATTGCTATCCAAAATCTTTGAGAAACTCGTGCACAGGAGACTATATTCATTTATAATGGCACAAAACATACTCAACCCCTGCCAATTTGGATTCAGGAAAAATAAAAGCACTAATGATGCAATTATAAAAATGCTAGATCTGCTTTACACAGCATTGAAAAATAAGGAATATCTGCTAGGAATTTTTATTGACCTAAGAAAAGCCTTTGACACAATAGACCACGGCATCCTACTCCACAAACTTGACCATTATGGTACAAGAGGCCATGCGCTTGCATATTTCAAATCTTACCTTACTAATAGGTATCAGTAAGTCACCATTAAAGACACAATCATCAACACTGCCACTTGATACTGGAGTTCCACAGGGAAGTGTCCTTGGTACCCTGCTCTTCCTCATATACATCAATGATCTTCCAAACGTATCCTAACACCTGAACCCAATTCTCTTTGCTGATGACATGACTTACGTCATCTCTCACCCTAATCTTGCCACCCTCAACACCATTGTTAACGAGGAGCTGCTCAAAATATCGACTTGGATGACAGCCAATAAACTTATGCTTAACACTGACAAAACCTACTATATTATGTTTGGTAGCAGTGTGAAGGCTTACTCAGCCCTGTAACAACTTCAGTCAGTATTACTCAGGCTGGCTCCTCCTCAGGAAAATTAATGAATAGAAAAAGAAATAATAATTCACAAAGATAAACACTTTATTATTTATTAAAGCAAACATAAAACAATAAAACATGAAAGGTATATCCTATTTGAAAGAAAAATGAAAAATGAAATGAATAAAATAACATTTGAACTCAACGCTAATATATACATTGGGGTGTCTGGTGTTGGTGACACTTCGTGTTGATGAAATCTTAGCCGTTGCTGATGTGGGGGGAGGAGGTCGCAGGTGTTGGTGACCATCACCAGCTAGTTCTTCACAGAGTATCGCCGTGAGTATTCTATCCCAATGACAGGAGAGCAGGTTCTTTACCGCTGCAATGATGTGGGGTTACGTCCTGCAATTTCATACAGGTGCACAGGTAATTAAATCCAAAATGGGGAAGTCTCTGGACGTTAGTCCTTCTCCATCAGTTCTGCTTGTTGATTGCCAGGTGACCCTCTCTGCCATTCAAGCTGGAAAGATAGACAGGTTACCCACTGCTTAAGAAATCACTCTCCATGATAAGTACAATACCTAAAAGACGTGGTGATTATTACAACAGTCAACTTAGAGCAAGGCTGAAAAGACTAAGTTTATTATTGGTTAAAAGTGAAGCTTTCAACCAATAAATCCACTAGAATACAAGGCAGGCATGTACTTACAGTAGTGCTGGGAGCTGTGAGTCGAGTGATTACTGTTTGGACCAGAGCCCCACACGTCACCTTTCGAGGGGGGGGGGAGAAGGAGGGGAAGGGATAGCGGGAGCTAGACTGACCCTACCTTAACAAGCACCCGGCAGTCAAACTATCACTTTCGGGGAGGGGGAAAAAAGGCGGGAATAGTGGGAGCTTGACTTACCCTACCTTAACAAGTAGCCGGCAATGAAACTATTAATACTATATACTCCCTCACTACTCCTATCTATTGAACTTTTCCCTCACACTCCCCCATACCAAGACTTATAGTCAAGGAGTATAAGAAGAATAGGCAAGGAAAAAGTTCTAACATGTGGAAGTCGTGTAAGGCAACAAATCTTCTACTGACTGTCATGACTTAACCAGTCAGAGAAATAACTGGATGAACCATTGATATACACAATATGAAACTTAAAAGCCTGGAGTGCCAATGTCCACATCAAGAGGCGACTGTTGGTTCCCTTAAAAGTTTCTAGGTATATCAAAAGTTTGTGATCCGTTTCTAAAATGAATTCTTTTCCCAGCAAATAAAATTTAAGTTTGGAGATACCCCACACAAGAGCCAAACATTCCTTTTCTATGGGGGAGTATCTCGTTTCTGCGGGAAGGAGTTTCCGGCTTAGGAAGCATACAGGGAAGGGAGTACCATCATGGTATCGTAGTAACACCGCACCTAAGCCAGTATTGGAGGCATCAGTTCTTAAACAAAATGTTTTATTAATATCTGGAATCTTAAGTATAGGGTCTTTCGAAAAGATACTTATTAAACTTTTCCCGAGCTACGTCAGAAAGTTCAAGAGGTTCCTTCACAGACTTTTTAAGGAAGTCGGATAAGAGGCCTGTAAGATCAGTAAGGTTCGGGATAAACCGTGCATAAAAATTTACAGAACCAAGAAAGCTATGCATGAGCGTCTTGGTTTGGGGAAATTTAAATTCTAATAAAGCTTTGATCTTACTGGGGAGAGGCTGCAGAGAGTTATTAGAAAGTATCAGTCCAAGATATCTAATCTTGTTATACCCAAGGAAGCATTTCTTCGGTTTGGCAGTGAGGCCACGTGAGCGTAACCTATGCAAAACTGACGTTAATGTTTGGATATGTTTGCCCTATGTGGATGTCATTACGTAAATGTTATCAAAATAAACTGAAACATTTGGCATATTACCCAAGACCTTTCTCATCAGTCTCACGTAGGTAGCACAGGCAGTTACCAAACCGAAGGGCATAGTTCTATATTGCATCAGTCCTTGGTGTGTAGGAAAAGCGGTGTACTGCTTAGAAGAAGGATCTAACATTACTTGATGATATGCCTGTGCAATATCAATCTCTGAAAAGAAGGAAGAGTCATAAAATCTGTGTAGATCGCTATCCATTAAGGGCATAGGCTCAGCATCCCACCGAGTTATAGCATTAAGGCCTCTGAAGTCAATAGCAAGTCTATATGAATTATCCTCCTTCTTAACCATGACTACTGGTGAACAATATGAAGATACGGAAGGTTCAATGATCTTTAGTTTTAATAATTTGTCTACCTCTCGGTCAAATGCATCCCTAAGGTGAACTGGAACTGGGTATAATTTTCGTTTGATAGGATTGTCCGTCACTAAGTCAATCTTATGGACTACCGTGGAGGTTACACCTGGAATATCAGTAAAGACGTTTGGAAAGTTACTCACACATTGAAGTAGTTCATGTCTCTTATGGTCATCGAAAGATTCATTAATATTAATGTTGGTTGCATCCAAGTGGTCAAGAGTCACCAAGTCATGTAGTTCTTCATCATAGTCTATGTTAGAGGTGTCAATTACGCACACCTTACATTCTTCAGTTGTCTTATCAAGTTCGTGTGGAAAAACTAAGTCAAAGTTATTAAGGCAGTTAACCGAATTTCTTCGGTAATATTTCTTAAGGATGTTGATATGATAAAGCTTAGGTTTCCCCTTGACTTCTATGAGGTAGTCAACTTTCCCACAAATTTTTAATACTTTATATGGACCTTTCCATGCTACTAATAATTTATTTGACTTAATCCGCAAAAGTACCAGAACTTCATCTCCTACTTTAAAACTTCTCCTCTGACTTTTGGAATCAAAATATGTTTTGTACTGGTCCATTAACAAGCTTAGGTTTTTCGAAACTATGTCAGAGGTGTCCTCAAGTTTGGATCTAAGGTCAAGGAGAAACTGGTAAGAAGACTGAACCTCGGCATTTACCTCCTCATTAGTCCATAAGTCATGAAGGATGGACAATGGGCCTCTGGCCTGTCTACCATAGAGAAGTTCAAAAGGTGAAAACCCCAAAGAGTCACTGGGAACTTCCCTCATGGCAAACAAAGCACAGGGTAGGTAACGATGCCACTCCTTAGGTTTAAGGGAGCAAAATTTCCTTAAAATGGACTTGAGAATCGAATGCTGGCGCTCAATCCTCCCATTACAGCTGCGATGATAGGGTGTGGTGAAGAGAGGCTTCACTCCCAGAAGTTGGTATAGATGTTGCATTAAGTCAGATGTAAATTGTGTCCCACGGTCAGACAAAATTTCTCAAGGGATGCCCACTCTGGAGAAGATGGACAAAAGGGCTTCAGCCACCTCTGTAGTAGTTATGGTCTTTAAGGGTACAGCTTCAGGGAAACTCGAAGCATAATCAACTAAGGTTAATATATATCTATGTCCCCCAGATGAAAGTGGAGATAAAGGACCAACGATGTCAATAGCTACTCTTTCAAACGGTACCGTAAAGATAGGCATTTTGACCATAGGTACTCGCCTGGTACCTCGGGAGGATGACAGTTGGCAAACTTTACACGATCTACAATAGGTAGTGACATCTGAGGACATTTTAGGCCAAAAATAGGTTTCCCTAATTTTATTTAAGGTTTTACGATGCGAGAAATGTCCGGCCACTGGCAGGTCATGAGCCATTTTAAGAATGGTCTCTCTGCATTGACTTGGAACAACTAAGATGGAATAGTCTATCTCATCTGAATTTAATTTGAATACTGACTTGTACAAGATACCTTTTATATATTCAAATTTATATGAAAAGTTTTTCCTTTGGATAACTTGATTTTGTTTAGCGGTATTATGGCAATTCTGAAGAGAAGGGCAATTACGTTGTAAACTGACAAAGGAGTCCTTCGATACATCTAAAGCCTTAAAGTCAGGGAAAATCAAAGGATGGACAGTAGGAGAAGCCTGGGCTTTGGTCTGAGCCCTAGTCAAGACATTTATGGTATCGGAGGTGATATCTTCACTTTCATCTAACAAGTGAAAAGGTGATCCTACTACCTCACTTTCGAGAGTAGCATCAATGGTTTTTAGTCCCACATGAATCTCACGAGACATTGTCTCATCTGAACTTTCGAGGGGCTTCTCTGACTCTACAGGAAGAGGATCTGAAACACTTATGTCCATCTTTGGTGATGAAAGGTCAACCTCAGAAGGAAGAATGGCACCTTTTACATTACCTATTAGTACGGAGCAAGAAGTGATGGGAGCTAGTACGGCTTCAGACCAACCTGTGAACCATTTAGACCTAATGTAACAACGGATGGTAGGAAAAGTGTCCGTACGGCCCAAGTAGTCTGAAAGTATAGCAGAGGAATGAGTTTCTTTAAGGTTAGGGAACAGCTTATCAGAAATGATTATACATGTGCATCCAGTGTCTCGTAAAATGGTAGATACAATAAGTCCATTAACTGTTCCTGAACAGAAGGGTGCTTGGTCATTACAGTCTTTAAAACATCTTCCAACTTTTTGGACCTTCTTAGAAGGACAATCTGGACGTTTATGTCCCTTAACACCACACAAATGACAAACAGGAATAAAAGAAGTCATTTTACTTTCCATTAGAGGCTTTGTTTTCTTAAGGTCTGATGAACCCTTGCCCTTAGGGTTCGATCCCTTTAGGTCTTTATAGGAATTGTGAGCCTCAGCATACAGGTCAGCAGCCTCAGCAACTTCCTCAGCTTTAATCAGGTTACGTTCTCTGATGAATGTTCGTATCTGATGGGGAAGAGCTGTCAGGAACTGGTCAGCAACCATGAAGTCTCTAAGAGATTCATAACTGTGATTAATTCCTGAACTCTCTATCCAAAAGTCGAACAAACGAAAGAGTGTTACCTGTAACTGTTGAAAGTTCTGGCCAGGCTGTAAGGTGGCATACCTGAAATCTTTCCTGTAAGAATTAGTGGTTTTTTGATATACTTTAAGGATTGCCTTCTTCAGTAGGTTATAATTACATATGATATCCTGCGACAAAGTTGCATAGATATTCAAGGCTGTACCAGAAAATAACATTCCTAACCTGGTAGCCCAGGTGTCAGCAGGCCATTCACAGAGGGTAGCGGTATTTTCAAACCTGATAATGTATGAAGTTATGTCTTCCCCCTCTGTGAAGGGAGGTAAATTAGGTGTTGGAATATATGCACTAGCTGCATGATGTTCCATTACTCCTTCCTCTAATTGTTGTTGTGTCAAAGTTAACTTTTTATTCTCTAATTCAAGGCGAGATTTTTCGAGTTCGCGATCCTTTTCTCTATTAACTCGAGTTCTCTAGCTTTTTCCTCACGTTCTCTAGCTTTTTCTCAACTTCTCTATCCTTGGCTCTTTCCTCAAGTTCTCTTAATTTAACCTGTTCCTCACGTATCTTAGCTTGTTCCTCACGTTCTCTAGCTCTTTCTTCATGATCAAGTCTATCACGCTCCCTTTTGTCTTCTCTTTCACTTTCTGTCTTTCTTGGATTTCTCTCTCAATTCTCTCTCTCTCCTTTTTCTCTTCTCTTTCAATTCTCTCTCTCTCCTTTTCTTCATCTCTTTCCCTTTCTAACTGTTTTTCTTCTCTCTCAATTCTCTCTCTTTCAAGTCTTTCCTGGATCTTAGCACTAATGAAAGATTCTAAAATTTTCCCTGTTATTCCTAACTTACTTCCAGCGTTCATCCAAAACTGGTATTCCTCCATGTTTACAAGAATAACTTAAACTATCAGGGGAAAAATGAAACGGGTATTAAAGAAAATGGAGGGTTCAATTCCTGCTCCGCTCAAACTGTAAATAAAGCAGAGGGCTCGATCCCTACTTCAATTAAACAATATGTATTAATAAAAACGAAGGGTTCTATGCCGACTCGCAGCAAACAGAAAGTAGAATGGGGTCCCTTGACCATCCAATCTTCTCACCAATAAATCAAGAGTGTCCTATGACAGTTCCCTTGATAAAATAAAGAGCTCAATGAAACAAATTGTCACTGGAAAATCTCGGGTCCCTAGAGTCTAATCCTCCAAAGTGTTTCAAGCTCACAAGAAAGGTGGCAGAATTAACTATTATATCCTGCCTGACTTGACTTACAATAAATTGAGACTATAACAATCACCAAATCTTTTAAATACCTGTACCGTAGTCCTACCATAGAGAATGATTACTCATGGCTGGTGGTAACCGTCTGTGGTATGTGGCGTTGAAGTTCCAATGGTAGATTCGAGATGGAGTTGAATCTTGATTCAGTCGAGTTGATCCTGGCAAGGTCGCCACTTGTGAAGGCTTACTCAGCCCTGCAACAACTTCAGTCAGTATTACTCAGGCTGGCTCCTCCTCAGGAAAATTAATGATTAGAAAAAGAAATAATAATTCACAAAGATAAACACTTTATTATTTATTAAAGCAAACATAAAACAATAAAACATGAAAGGTATATCCTATTTGAAAGAAAAATGAAAAATGAAATGAATAAAATAACATTTGAACTCAACGCTAATATATACATTGGGGTGTCTGGTGTTGGTGACACTTCGTGTTGTTGAAATCTTAGCCGTTGCTGATGTGGGGGGGGGGGGTCGCAGGTGTTGGTGACCACCACCGGCTAGTTCTTCACAGAGTATCGCCGTGAGTATTCTATCCCGATGACAGGAAAGCAGGTTCTTTACCGCTGCAATGATGTGGGGTTACGTCCTGCAATTTCATACAGGTGCACAGGTAATTAAATCCAAAATGGGGAAGTCTCTGGACGTTAGTCCTTCTCCATCAGTTCTGCTCGTTGATTGCCAGGTGACCCTCTCTGCCATTCAAGCTGGAAAGATAGACAGGCTACCCACTACTTAAGAAATCACTCTCCATGATAAGTACAATACCTAAAAGACGTGGTGATTATTACAACAGTCAACTTAGAGCAAGGCTGAAAAGACTAAGTTTATTATTGGTCAAAAGTGAAGCTTTCAACCAATAAATCCACTAGAATACAAGGCAGGCATGTACTTACAGTAGTGCTGGGAGCAGTGAGTCGAGTGATTACTGTTTGGACCAGAGCCCCACACGTCACCTTTCGGGGGGAGGGGGGGGGAAGAAGGAGGGGAAGGGATAGCGGGAGCTAGACTGACCCTACCTTAACAAGCAGCTGGCAGTCAAACTATCAGTTTCGGGGAGGGGAAAAAAAGGCGGGAATAGTGGGAGCTTGACTTACCCTACCTTAACAAGTAGCTGGCAATGAAACTATTATTACTATATACTCCCTCGCTACTCCTATCTATTGAACTTTTCCCTCACAAGCAGAGCAGGAGTTGCGCAAATTAACATTAAGATCGACAACACTCTAATTGCCAGACATAATGAGGGCAAATTCCTAGGCCTATACCTCGACAACAACCTGAATTTCAGCATCCACATAAAACACATAAACAAAAAAATATCCAAAACGGTTGGGATCCTCTCCAAGATACGATACTACGTGGTGCGAAATGCCCTTCTCACATTATACCACTCACTTATTTATCCATACCTCACCTATGCTATTTGTGCTTGAAGAACAACTGCAGCAACTTGCCTAAAGCCAATAATAACCCAACAAAAAGCCGCACTAAGAATAATCACTAAATCCCATCCCTGGCAACACACCCCCCACTCTTCATATACCTAAACTTACTCCCAGTTCAGTACATCCACACTTACTTCTGTGCAATCTACATCTACAGGGCCTTAAACTCTAATATCAACCTTGACCTAAAACGCTTTCTTGATAGTTGTGACAGAACCCACAGGCGTAACACCAGACACAAACATCTCTACGACATTCCCCGTGTCCGACTAAACCTTTACAAAAATTCAATGTATATCAAAGGCCCTAAAATCTGGAACACCCTCCCTGAGTACTCTAGAACTGCAGACACATTCATCACCTTCAAAACTACCATTAGAAAACATCTTATCTCCATGATACACCCCGTCAACTAATTACATGAATACCACCTGGTGGTTCACACTTACACTCACTCACCCACTTGACCATAAACACAGAAATATTAATCTTAATCTTAAAATAATGAATCCTAACTAGTCATAAGTTGGCCTGTGATACTCCAATACTGAAACTATGTATTGTGCCAAAACAAAAGCATTCACATTGCTAAACTCACAAACTAGTATTTAGTCACTTAGCCATAATACCAGCTTACTACATAATTTGTAATATTTTAAAGTTAGGAATTAATCTAAGTCTGCCCGAAATGCCTAGCCATGCTAGGTGTTCTAGTGGCCCCCTCTGTAATTAGTATTTTAAACATGTAAACCACATAATATCCAAATTCTGTAAACTCAGCATTGTAATCCTTATAGAGAATAAACTTGATTTGATTTAACAAAAAAAGGCACAATACCGTGACTGGAACGATACACAAATAACCCGCACATAAAAGAGAGAAGCTTACGACGACGTTTTGGTCCTACTTGGACCATTTACAAAGTGTGACTTTGTAAATGGTCCAAGTCGGACCGAAACGTCGTCTTAAGCTTCTCTCTTTTATGTGCAGGTTATTTGTGTATTGATTTGGTTTGATTTAAAATGATTTGATCTAACACCCAGGATGCGGCCCACACCGGGCAAATAACACTCAGGATGCGAGACACACCAGTCGACTACCACCCAGGATGTGACCCGCAGCAGTCAACTAACACCCAGGATGCAACCCACACCAGCCCACTAACAACCAGGATGCAATTCACACCAGTCCACTAATACCCAGGATGAGACCCACAGCAGTCCACTTACACCCAGGATGTAACCCACATCACTCGACTAACACCCAGGATGCGACACACGGCAGTCCACTATCACCCAGGATGCGATCCACACCAGTTGACTACCACCCAGGATGCAATCCACACCAGTCCTCTAACAGAGAATATGACCCACAACAGTCCACTAACACCCAGGATTTGACCCACACCAGTCCACTAACAGCGAGATGCGACCACACCAGTCCACTAACATGTAGGATCTGACCCACACCAGTCCATTTACACCAAGGAAGCAAGCCACACAAGTCTACTAACACCCAGGATATGACCCACACCACTCTACTAACAGCCAGGATGTGACCAACACCAGTCCATTAACACCAAAGATGCAACCCACACCAGTCGACTAACATCCAAGATACGACCCACACCAGTTGACTAACATCCAATATGCGTCCCACAACAGTCGACTAACACCCAGGATGCGACCAACACCAGTCCACTAATGCCTAGGATGTGACCCACACCCATCCACTGACACCCAGGATGCGACCACATCAGTCCACTAACACCCAATGTGCAACCCACGCCAGTCCAATAACACCCAGGATGCAACCCACACCAGTCCACTAACACCCAGGATGTGACTCACACCAGTCCACTAACACCCAGGATGTGACTCACACCAGTCCACTAACACCCATGTACACATTTTACTGATGGGTGAACTTATACATCTGGTGTATTATTAAATTGTTTATATCTAGTTCATTATTAGTGTAAATTTGGTTCAGTGTGAATTATTAAATGATACCAGAGTCACATTTAATGCCAGACAAAATTTTAATTAATGTGAGTTCTTTGTTGCCAAACTTCTCAGATCCTGGGAAAAAAGGACACGAAAGTTGAATTTACGAGGGTAAACAAGTGTTGTACATGTGACTACGTCAGTCTGCACACACCTGTCATTGTGTATATCTGTGCTGCTGCACCATATTATTGTTGTACATGTGACTACGTCAGTCTGCACACACCTGTCATTGTGTATATCTGTGCTGCTGCACCATATTATTGTTGTACATGTGACTATGTCAGTCTGCACACACCTGTCATTGTGTATATCTGTGCTGCTGCACCATATTATTGTTATACATGTGACTACGTCAGTCTGCACACACCTGTCATTGTGTATATCTGTGCTGCTGCACAATATTAACATACACACTTGTCTTATTTTTTTTTATAAAAGTGTTCTTAATAAAACAGACAAAAGATACTTCAGATGTAAACACTGCAGGATACAAGAGACTTATTATTACATCATAACACAAGTTTGATATAACAGAAGATGATGTAGGTGGTGATAGTAACTAATATAATAACAGAAGATGATGTAGGTGGTGATAGTAACTAATATAATAACAGAAGATGATGTAGGTGGTGATAGTAACTAATATAATAACAGAAGATGATGTAGGTGGTGATAGTAACTAATATAATAACAGAAGATGATGTAGGTGGTGATAGTAACTAATATAATAACAGAAGATGATGTAGGTGGTGATAGTAACTAATATAATAACAGAAGATGATGTAGGTGGTGATAGTAACTAATATAATAACAGAAGATGTTGCAAGACCTGAATCTATGGTCTGGAATATTATACAAGACACAGAAGAAATAAAAGAAAAATGCAAAGTTGCATCAGGTTTTTGTTGTTTACAGATAACTATAAGTAAGAGTAGTGTTGCAATGATAGAAATATAGAGTGTTTTAACTGTATGGTTAGAAGATTGTAATAATATAGTGCTTTAACTGTATGGTTAGAAGATTGTAATAATACAGTGTTTTAACTGTATGGTTAGAAGATTGTAATAATATAGTGTTTTAACTGTATGGTTAGAAGATTGTAATAATATAGTGTTTTAACTGTATGGTTAGAAGATTGTAATAATATAGTGCTTTAACTGTATGGTTAGAAGATTGTAATAAAAAATATATATATTCTTAGCAGAACAACCATCCAGATAAAAGCTTCAAATTTATTTAAGACAGTGAAAGAAAATGTAAATGAAATGGACTGAAGAAACTTTTACTGTGATGGTTGGTTCAGTCACTTTAAAAATCCTGTATAATTGTATAATGTTAAAATTAGCAGTGAGGCGGCCGTCACAGATGATGATGTCACACAGTGAGGCGGCCATCACAGATGATGATGCCACACAGTGAGGCGGCCATCACAGATGATGATGTCACACAGTGAGGCGGCCATCACAGATGATGATGTCACACCTGAATATACTGATTGAGGCGGCCATCACAGATGATGATGTCACACCTGAATATCCTGATTGAGGCGGCCATCACAGATGATGATGTCACACCTGAATATCCTGAAGTTTGCAAGAAAAAACCCTCAAGGAAGGTTCCTTGATGTTGATGAGAGGCTCTTGATTTAGGGAATTGGATCTGTCCTCCAGTTCCCCGAATTAAGCCTGAATGCCTTCCACATTCCCCCCCCCCCCCCAGGCGCTGTATAATTCTCCGGGTTTAGCGCTTCCCCCTTGATTATAATAATAATAATAATTGCAAGAAAATAATACAAGAAACTAAATACAACGATAAACAAATTTTAAATGTAGACAGAAGAGTCTTGTTCAGCAAATGGATGCCTTCCAGAACTTACATTTACAAGTTTGAAAAGACTCAACCTTGATGTAAAGTGTCTAAGGATCACATAACTTTTATTGGAAGGTAATACAGAAGGGAATTTTTAAATACAGATCAGCCATCACTAATCTGGCATCATTGGGACCAGAGTGGTTTGGTTAGAATATGATTAATAAACTCAGGAAGTCTGGAGAGGGTTTCAGAGGTCAATGCCCCCGTGGCCTGGTCTGAGACCAGATCTCATGGTGGATCAGGGTCTGATCAACCAGGCTGTTACTGCTGGCAGCATGCAAGCTGACGTACGAACCACAGCGCGGTTGGTCAGGTACTGACTTTAGGTGCCTGTCCAGTGCCTTCTTGAGGACAGCCAGGTGTCTACTGGTAATCCCCCTTATATATGTACTCGTGGCACCCCTGCTTTTCATGGCGGATTGTTGCATCTCCTGCTGAGTGTTTTGCTTTCATATGGAGTGATTTTCATATGCAAGTTTGGTACCAATCTCTCCAGGACCTTCCCAGTGTATAGCATGTATCTCTCTCGCCTGTGTTCCAGGGAATACAGATCAAGGATCTTCAACTGTTCCCAGTAGTTTAGGTGCCTTATCACATTTATGTGTGCCGTGAAAGTATTTTGTACACTCTCCAGGTCTGCAATATCACCAGCCTTGAAGGGGGCCATGAGTGTACAGCAGTATTCCAGCCCAGAGAGCACAAACGATTTGAAGAGAATCATCATGGGCTTGACGTCCCTAGTTTTGAAGGTTCTCATTATCCATCCTATCGTTTTCCTAGCGGATGAGGTAGATACATTGTTGTGGTCTTTGAAGGCGAGATTCTCTGACATTATCACTCCCAGGTCCTTCACATTACTTTTCCACTCTAGTGTATGGTTAGAATTTGTGGTATACCCTGACACATTTTTAATTTCTTCAAGTTTTCCATATCTGAGTAGTTGAAATTTCTCCTCGTTGAACTTCATATTGTTCTCAGTGGCCCATTTGAAGATTTGGTTGATGTCCACTTGGAGTCTCGCAGTGTCTTCGATGGAGGTCACTGCCATGGTGATCTGGGTGTCATCCGCAAAGGAAAACAAGGAGCTATGGCATACATTTCTGTCTATATCAGAAATGAGGATGAGGAATAGAATGGGAGCAAGTACTGTGCCTTGTGGAACAGAGCTTTTTACCATGGCTGCCTGGGAATTTACTCTGTTTACTATTACTCTTTGTGTTCTATTTGTCAGGAAGTTGTAGATCCATCTACCAACTTTTCCCATTATTCCTTTACCCTGCATTTTGTGTGTTATTACACCATGGTCACACTTGTCGAAAGCTTTTGCAAAATCTGTGTATACTACATCTGTATTTTGTTTATCCTCTGCAGCATCCAGGACCTTGTCATAGTGGTCCAGTAGCTGGGACAGGCAGGAGCGACCTGTTCTAAACCCGTGTTGCCCTGGGTTGTGTAACTGATGGGTATCTATGTGGTTGGCTATCTTCCTTCTTAGAACCCTCTTAAAGATTTTTATGATATGGGATGTTAGTGTATGGGTCTGTAGTTCTTTGCAATTGCTTTACTGCCACCTTTGTGGAGTGGGGCTATGTCTGTTGTTTTTTAGTGTGTGTGGAATGACCCCTGTGTCCATGCTCTCTCTCCATAAAATGCTGAAGGCACGCAATAGGGACTTCTTGCAGTTCTTGAACACAAGAGTTCCATGAGTCTGGGCCTTGGGCAGAGTGCATGGGCATGTCATTAATTGCCCCTTCAAAATTTTGTGGAGTTATAATAATATCTGAGAGTTTTGGGATGACCAGATTTTGAGTTTCATTCATAAAGAATTCATTTGGATTGTCGACCCTTGGAGTGGGCAGTGGCTCACTGAACACTGAGTCATACTGGGACTTTAGTATCTCACTCATTCTTGGCTATCATCTGTGTATGTCCCATTCTACCTAAGCAGGGGCCCAGTACTGGATGTTGTTTTTCCTTTAAATTTGGCATAAGAGATGAAGTATTTTGTTCTTTTTTCTTTCAATTTCCTTTAGGGCTTTTAGTTCTTCTGGTGATTCTTGTCTCCTATAAGATTCTGTCAGCTTAAGTTCAATATTTGCAATTTCATTGACTAGTACTTCCCTTCATATTTCACATATATTGACCCCACTCAGCAGCTCTGTGACTCCTCTTCTTCATCTGTATAGGGAATGTCTCTCTCTTTCTAGTTTACATCTTCTCTTTCTTTTTCTTAATGGAATGTGTCTTGAGCAGATCTCAAGAACCACAGAATTCATTTTTTCAAGGCAGATGTTCGGGTCGGCGTTGTTTAGGATATCTTCCCAGCTTGTTTCATTTAGGACATGGTTTACTTGACCACATTGTATGTTTTTGTTGCTGAAATTGAATTTCTTGAAGGGACCTTCATGATTACTTACATTTTGCTGGTCCAGAGCCCTGTGCATACATGTCTGTACCACTATTATATTGAGATCTGAGTGAATTGTCTTTGATACAGTTATATTATGTATCAGATCATTCTTGTTAGTGTAGATGAGGTCCAGTGCATTTTTTAGTCTTGTAGGCTCTACTATTTGTTGGTTTAACCCTTTCAGGATCGACAGGCCCTCTCAGAGACTTGTTTTCAGGGTTGGCCAAATTTAAAACAAAAAATTATTTTTTCTTATGAAATGATAGAGAATCTTTTCCCAATCATAATGACACTAAAAGTACGAAATTTGATGGGAAACTTACGGAATTATGCTCTCGTGAAGTTAGCGGTCTCTACAATGTTTACGAATCGGCAATTTTGCCCACTTTGAGCCCTATATTTGGCCAATTCCTCTGTACTAATCGACAAAAATCATAACTACTTCGTTAGAACTCCATTTTTTTCTATCGAATGAGTACACAAAACCACCCATTTACAGATTTCAACTATCCGATACAGTGGTCAGAATTTAGCAATTTTGCCAATTTCACACAAATTTCAAAAGATGCCAATTTCTGAATAGGGTCCAGAATAAACAAGAAATGCATTCCTGGCACTAAAATAACATTTCCTCTGTTCATTAGTCACATCCCCACACCCCTCTTACATTCTTTTGCTTTCCACTTTGAATTTTTATTCTCACAAAAAAATAGGAGATTTACTGTTATGCAGACTACTGCATTAGTGTAGAAATGGTGTAAATAATATCAATGCACTTGTTAAAAATTATCAGACTCACCAGTTGATGTGTATTGGACGCTTAGCATGATTTGTTTACTTTTGAACTTTGGTAAAAATCAAACATTTGTGCTACTTTGAGCTCAATTTCAAGGTACTTTTCATTGTAAAACCAGTCAAAATCATCTCAATTTCTGTAATATGTCTTCAATTCTATAAAATGATGTCAGGAAAACTAGAATACAACAATAAATACCATAGGAAAATATAGTGCAAAGTCGCTGTTTTAATCCAAATACATTGTCAAAGTTTTTTTTTCTCGTTATGCACTGTTAGGTAAGACACATATGCAACAGTTAGGTATCTTTATTTCGAAACGTTTCGCCTACACAGTAGGCTTCTTCAGTCGAGTACAGAAAAGTTGATAGAAGCAGAAGATACTTGAAGACGATGTAATCAGTCCATCACCCTTAAAGTTTTGAGGTGGTCAGTCCCTCAGTCTGGAGAAGAGCATTGTTCCGTTGTCTGAAACAATATGAAGTTGAAGTGACAGAATCGGGCCTTATATAGTGCCAGGAGGTGAGACGTAGGTTGATTTGGGAGGGCAGGTCCTTCTCAAACCCAGCCGTTCTCACTAGTAGAGGTTGTCGAAGTAGATGGTCTGTACCAAGATACCCTTGTGTTGCAGTGTCTGACAGAATGAACATTAAAATGGTATAAAATACCGACAGATTGTTAGGTAAGACACATATGCAACAGTTAGGTATCTTTATTTTGAAACGTTTCGCCTAGGCGAAACGTTTCAAAATAAAGATACCTAACTGTTGCATATGTGTCTTACCTAACAATCTGTCGGTATTTTATACCATTTTAATGTTCATTCGTTATGCACTGTTTGCTGCAGGATTTTTTTTATACCACACACACTGACCACATAGACCCATTCTTTCATATGTAGGCCTACCAGCTTTCTCCCATTAGATTTGAGGATGCTAGAATTTAGGTGTACTAGTACGCCGAAACCCTGAAAGGGTTAAGGTGAATTTGTTGCAGAGATTTAATAGTTCGAGTGTGTGTGAATTTTCATCTGAGCTGCCTCCTGGGGTGATCTCTGCTAAAACATGGTTTGCTATACTCCTCCATTTTAGGTGTCTCAGGTTGAAATCTTCTAGTAATAAGATGTTTGGGGCAGGAGTTGGGAGATTTTCCAGACAGTGGTCAATTTTCTCAAGCTGCTCCTGGAATTGCTGGGAAGTTGCATCTGGAGGCTTGTACACTACCACAATGACAAGGTTTTGGTTTTCGATCTTTACCGCCAAAACTTCGACTACATCATTTGAGGTGTTCAGTAGTTCTGTGCAAATGAGCAACTCTGTGACATACAGGCCAACCCCCCCTTGTTGCCTGTTTAGTCTGTCGCATCAGAATAGGGTGTAACCTGAGATCCATATTTCGTTGTCATAATGATCCTTTATGTGGGTTTCTGTGAATTCTGCAAACATTGCATTTGCCTCCATGAGCAGTCCTTTGACGCAAGAAATTATGTTGTTTTTTGATGGCTTTAGACCCCTGTATGTTTGCAAAGACAAATGTCATATTTGTGGAATTTAGAGGGTTTTATTTGCTGGCTCTAATATCTGTTGTTCTGGGGTAGATGCCATTGTCCGTGCCTCTGCTCCAGCAGTGTTTTCAGGTGGTGTAGGACTATTGTCATTTCTTGCCAGTCTTTTTTCCCTTCTGGCCATAAACAACCTCTGTCCCTGGAGAGGTTGAGGTTCCTCTCTTTTGTTTCCCATAGTCTGGTTGGTCTGTGTCTTCTAGTCCCCTTGAGATGATATGCCTGGCAGTATGCATTGTAGCATTTTCTTTCATGGATTGATGAGTGACACATTTCTGGGTGAGATAAGGTGCAAGAAAGGAAGTTGCACTCTCCTGCTGTCATGTGGGTGCAGCATATTTTGGAATGGTCAAGGTGCATGTCCAACCTTTTTTATCAGATATACCATGCCTGCAGATACCCAAGGCATAGCATTAACATTGATTGTACTTCTGTTTGCTCAGATTTATTGTAGCTGTGTTCACTGCTGGTGCATTTATTTTTCCTGTTTCCTCAATACATCAATATCTTTTACCCCCATATGGACATCAGTGCTTCCACCAGGTTTTGCTGGTAGTGTGTCGACAGTATTCCCTGAGGCCGCATCCCATTTTGATCCATCTCCAGAAGTATCTCTATTTTGAACCTCTGTGGAGTGAATAAGGTTGTCTTCAGTGTCCTCTAGGAAAACACTAGTACCCTCATGAGCTCTCTCTTCTAATATTTCACTACGACCCTCTGGAGCACTTTCCTTCAGGACAACACTAGCACCCTCAGCACTGTCCTCCAGGACAGCCCTAGCCCCCTCAGGAGCACTGTCCAAGACAGCCCCATCCCCACTACCCATCTTTTTTTACTCAGCTGTCATACCATGCTGACATGTCTTTCAAGAAGGATGTTTTATTATTGTTCTTGTCTTTTAATATAGATGTCATTTCCTCATACAGGTGTATCTCATTTGGGCAAACCCAAAAACATCTCTCTGAGTTTATATTAAGTGTGGTCACTAGTTTAACACTTTCAGGGTTTCTGACATAATAGTACGGCTTACACATGAGGGTTTTTGATATACTAGTACGCCTAAATTCTAGCGCCATCAAATCTAGCAAGAGAACGCTGGAAGGCCTAAATATGAAAGAATGGGTCTATGTGGTCAGTATGCACAGTATAAAAAAAATCCTGCAGCACACAGTTTGTAATGAGAAAAGAAACTTTGACAATGTTTTTGGATTAAAACAGCGGCTTTGCACTGCATTTTCGTATGGTATTTATGATTGTATTCTAGTTTTCCTAATCACATTTTATAGAACAGAAGATATATTACAGATATTGAGATGATTTTGACTGGTTTTACAAAGAAAAGTACCTTGAAATTGAACTCAAAGTAGCAGAAATGTTCGATTTTTGCCAAAGTTCAAAAGTAAACAAATCATGCCATGTGCCCAATACACATCAACTGGTGAGTCTAACATTCTTTCACAAGTGCGCTCATATTATTTATACCATTACTACACTAATACAGTAGTCTGCATAACAGTAAATCTTCTATTTTTTGTGAGAATAAAAATTCAAAGTGGAAGGCAAAAGAAATGTATGATGAGCCTGGGGATGTGACTAATGAACAGGGGAAATGTTATTTTAATGCCAGTAATGTCTTTCTTGTTTATTCTGGACCCTATTTGGAAATTGGCATCTTTTGAAATTTGTGTGAAATTGGCAAAATTGCTAATTTCTGACCACTGTATTGAATAGTTGAAATTGGTAAATGGGTGGTTTCTTGTACTCATTCGATAGAAAAAATGGAATTGTAGCAAAATAGTTATGATTTTTGTCAACTAGTACACTGGAATTGGCCAAAAATACTGCTCAAAGTGGGCAAAATCGCCGATGCGTAAACATCGTTGAGACCGCTAACTCCGCAAGAGCATAATTCCGTAAGTTTTCCATCAAATTTCATACTTTTGGTGTCATTATGATCAGGAAAAGATTCTCTATCTTTTCATAATTAGAAATAATTTTTTCCGAAAAATTTTCAACCCTGAGAACAAGTTTCGGAGATGGCCTCTCAACCCTGAAGGGGTTAAAGTTCCTGCATATACTATGGGACCACTGACCACACAGATGGCAAGCAATCCAGGCCTGTCTTTATCCTTTACCCTTTCTGCAGACCACACAAATCTTCATGGTAGTGATCCTCTTACAATACTGGACAACTTTCTTAGCTAGCTAGTCTATAATTCCCCAATGCTTTTATGTTTATTTATTTTTTAGCAGTTCTTCTGATTTGGCTTTATTTCCAATGAAACCATTTGAATTGACCCAAATCTGGCTTTACAGTGGACCCCCGCATAGCGATTTTAATCCGTGCAAGAGGGCTGATTGTTATGCGAAATGTTCGGTATGTGAATGAATTTTCCCCATAAGAAATAACGGAAATCAAATTAATCCGTGCAAGACACCCAAAAGTATGAAAAAAAAATTTTTACCACATGAAACATACATTTTCCTACACACAAAGAGAAGGATACATGCACAATAGTAGAGTAGTACATGCACAATATATATTGTGCATGTACTACTCTACTAAATGAAGAATAAATGACACTTACCTTTATTGAAGATGCAGCAATGACTGATGAGACACTGTGTCCTGGGAGTGCCTTTTCCTCCTGAGTACTGTAGGTCCTGTTTGGCATTTTCTTCCAGAACAGGCCTTATCACACTGTGTATGCCACTACGATTCTTAAATCTCTCAAACCAACCTTTGCTGGCTTTAAATTCACCAATATGAGCACTAGTTCCAGGCATTTTTCCCTGTTCACCTGGGTGTTAGTCGACTGGTGTGGGTTGCATCCTGGGAGACAAGATTAAGGACCCCAATGGAAATAAGTTAGACAGTCTTCGATGACACTGACTTTTTTGGGTTATCCTGGGTGGCAAATCCTCTGGGGTTAATTGTTTCTTGGTATTCTCAATAAGCCACACCAACAACGGTGCTACAGCAGCAGCAGCAGCTGACGGTGGTACAGCAGCAGCAGCAGCTGACGGTGGTACAGCAGCAACAGACGATGCTACAGCAGCAACAGACGATGCTACAGCAGCAGCAGACGATGCTACAGCAGCAGCAGACGATGCTACAGCAGCAGCAGACGATGCTACAGCAGCAGTAGACGGTACTACAGCAGCAGCAGCAGCTGACGGTGGTACAACAGCAGCAGCAGCTGACAGTGCAGCAGCAGCTGACAGTGCAGCAGCAGCTGTACCACCAATAGTAGCGATGGTTGATTGGGGTTTATTATACAACCTGGCCAGCTCGGAGACACGCACTCCACTTTCATACTTATCAATGATCTTTTTCTTCATCTCTATAGTAATTCTCACCCTTATTGCTGTAGGGTTGGCACTAGAAGCTTTCTTGGGGCCCATGGTCACTTATTTTCCAGAAAAAATCACCAAAAACACTGTAATAATACGAAATGTTCCGATTGTATGCTTGGATGTTACCGCGGAGGCTGGCTGGTAAACAATGCCACCGGCGGAACATGTGAGCGTGGCTCAGGCCGCATATTGGACGCGTCTCGGACGAAGAGCGGTGAGCGGGTTTTTGGGCGGTATGTGAGGCAAAATTTTTGCGAAAAAAGCGAGCGGTATGCGGACTGTATGGTATGCGATGCGTGCGGTATGCGGGGGTCCACTGTATTTCCACAAAAAGTGTTTAAATCTGCCTGAATCCAGCGAAATCTATTTGAATTCTCCCGAATCCACGAACTGGAAGAATCCAGTCACTGTATATCTTTTTTCTAATAATTACCTTAACAGTAGATCTGTCTATCTGTATTTTAACTATTTGTTGTATTTAAATTTTTGTACAGTTCTTCTGGTTTGGCTTTATTTCCAACAAAACCATTTTAATCCACCAAAATCTGGCTGTTTCGAACAGACCATTTGAATCAGCCCAAATCCAGGGAATCTGGAAGAATCTGGCTAGTGGATCACTGTATGTCTTTTTCCTAATAAGCACCTTAACAGTAGATCTGTCTATCTGTCTTGTAACTATTTGTTGTAGTTTTGTTTGAGTGTTTGATAGGACACGTAGAGCACCAACAGTTAGTGAGACCAGTCACAGGATACATTGTTATCAACGAATCCATTTGAATCCGGTTGCTGGATGAATCTGGGCAGATCTGGATTAGGCTCACTGAATGATATTTGACTAGCTCACGAAAAGGACTACTGGAAAAAAATTAAACAGAGTAATATATGTTCAGTTTGATACAGAAAGTATAACTTGCGTGTTTGGGCGCCGATGGCTTCAATATATGGAGATTACTGGAGGAATATTGATCTTTGTTGTGTATATAGCGACCGCTGCTAACTACAGGTTTACCACACACTGTTTATGTCACTCAATCACAATCAGTACTAACAGCTATACACTGTTTATCATATTTCTACAAAACTGTACACTTTTGAGATTTACCTGGAGAGAGTTCCGGGGAGGTTCTGATGACTGCTGGCAACTGTTTACAATATGAACCTGTCTCTTTGGGCCTTAACACTTCAGTTTTAAATTTCACCTTATCCTTTATTATCCATACACTAGGGTACCACTGTGGTATACACTATAGTACTAAGTATAACACTAGGGTACCCGCGGCCCGGTCTGAGACCAGGCCTCCTGGTGGATCAGAGCCTGATCAACCAGGCTGTTGCTGCTGGCTGCACGCAAACCAACATACGAGCCACAGCCCGGCTGATCCGGAACTGACTTTAGGTGCTTGTCCAGTGCCAGCTTGAAGACTGCCAGGGGTCTGTTGGTAATCCCCCTTATGTGTGCTGGGAGGCAGTTGAACAGTCTCGGGCCCCTGACACTTATTGTATGGTCTCTTAACGTGCTAGTGACACCCCTGCTTTTCATTGGGGGGATGGTGCATCGTCTGCCAAGTCTTTTGCTTTCGTAATGAGTGATTTTCGTGTGCAAGTTCGGTACTAGTCCCTCTAGGATTTTCCAGGTGTATATAATCATGTATCTCTCCCTCCTGCGTTCCAGGGAATACAGGTTTAGGAACCTCAAGCGCTCCCAATAATTGAGGTGTTTTATCTCCGTTATGCGCGCCGTGAAAGTTCTCTGTACATTTTCTAGGTCGGCAATTTCACCTGCCTTGAAAGGTGCTGTTAGTGTGCAGCAATATTCCAGCCTAGATAGAACAAGTGACCTGAAGAGTGTCATCATGGGCTTGGCCTCCCTAGTTTTGAAGGTTCTCATTATCCATCCTGTCATTTTTCTAGCAGATGCGATTGATACAATGTTATGGTCCTTGAAGGTGAGATCCTCCGACATGATCACTCCCAGGTCTTTGACGTTGGTGTTTCGCTCTATTTTGTGGCCAGAATTTGTTTTGTACTCTGATGAAGATTTAATTTCCTCATGTTTACCATATCTGAGTAATTGAAATTTCTCATCGTTGAACTTCATATTGTTTTCTGCAGCCCACTGAAAGATTTGGTTGATGTCTGCCTGGAGCTTTGCAGTGTCTGCAATGGAAGACACTGTCATGCAGATTCGGGTGTCATCTGCAAAGGAAGACACGGTGCTGTGGCTGACATCCTTGTCTATGTCGGATATAAGGATGAGGAACAAGATGGGAGCGAGTACTGTGCCTTGTGGAACAGAGCTTTTCACCGTAGCTGCCTCGGACTTTACTCTGTTGACGACTACTCTCTGTGTTCTGTTAGTGAGGAAATTATAGATCCAACGACCGACTTTTCCTGTTATTCCTTTAGCACGCATTTTGTGCGCTATTACGCCATGGTCACACTTGTCGAAGGCTTTTGCAAAGTCTGTATATATTACATCTGCATTCTTTTTGTCTTCTAGTGCATTTAGGACCTTGTCGTAGTGGTCCAATAGTTGAGACAGACAGGAGCGACCTGTTCTAAACCCATGTTGCCCTGGGTTGTGTAACTGATGGGTTTCTAGATGCGTGGTGATCTTGCTTCTTAGGACCCTTTCAAAGATTTTTATGATATGGGATGTTAGTGCTATTGGTCTGTAGTTCTTTGCTGTTGCTTTACTGCCCCCTTTGTGGAGTGGGGCTATGTCTGTTGTTTTTAGTAACTGTGGGACGACCCCCGTGTCCATGCTCCCTCTCCATAGGATGGAAAAGGCTCGTGATAGGGGCTTCTTGCAGTTCTTGATGAACACAGAGTTCCATGAGTCTGGCCCTGGGGCAGAGTGCATGGGCATGTCATTTATCGCCTGTTCGAAGTCATTTGGCGTCAGGATAACATCGGATAGGCTTGTGTTAATCAAATTTTGTGGCTCTCTCATAAAAAATTCATTTTGATCTTCGACTCTCAGTCTGGTTAGCGGCTTGCTAAAAACTGAGTCATATTGGGACTTGAGTAGCTCACTCATTTCCTTGCTGTCATCTGTGTAGGACCCATCTTGTTTAAGTAGGGGCCCAATACTGGACGTTGTTCTCGATTTTGATTTGGCATAGGAGAAGAAATACTTTGGGTTTCTTTCGATTTCATTTATGGCTTTTAGTTCTTCCCGCGATTCCTGACTCCTAAAGGATTCTTTTAGCTTAAGTTCGATGCTTGCTATTTCTCTGACCAGTGTCTCCCTACGCATTTCAGATATATTGACCTCTTTTAGCCGCTCTGTTATTCTTTTCCGTCGCCTGTAAAGGGAGCGCCTGTCTCTTTCTGTTTTACATCTACTCCTCCTTTTTCTTAGAGGAATAAGCCTTGTGCATACATCGAGTGCCACCGAGTTAATCTGTTCTAGGCATAAGTTGGGGTCTGTGTTGCTTAGTATATCTTCCCAGCTTATATCGGTTAGGACTTGGTTTACTTGGTCCCACTTTATGTTTTTGTTATTGAAGTTGAATTTGGTGAATGCTCCCTCGTGACTAATCTCATTATGTCGGTCTGGGGCTCCGCGCATACATGACTGAACCTCAATTATGTTGTGATCTGAGTATATTGTTTTTGATATGGTGATATTTCTTATCAGATCATCATTGTTAGTGAAGATGAGGTCTAGTGTATTCTCCAGTCTAGTAGGCTCTATTATTTGCTGGTTTAAATTGAATTTTGTGCAGAGATTTAAAAGCTCGCGTGAGTGTGAGTTTTCATCAGAGCTGCCTCCTGGTGTTATTACTGCAACAATATTATTTGCTATATTCCTCCATTTTAGGTGCCTTAAGTTGAAATCCCCCAGGAGCAAGATGTTGGGTGCAGGAGCTGGAAGGTTTTCCAGACAGTGGTCAATTTTTAACAGCTGTTCCTGGAATTGCTGGGATGTTGCATCCGGAGGCTTGTAGACTATCACAATGACTAGGTTTTGGTTCTCGACCTTTACTGCTAAAACTTCCACTACATCATTTGAGGCATTTAGCAGTTCTGTGCAAACAAGTGACTCTGCAATGTACAGGCTAACCCCCCCCCCCCCTTTTGCCTGTTCACTCTGTCACATCTGTATAGGTTGTAACCTGGGATCCATATTTCGTTGTCCAAGTGATCCTTTATGTGGGTCTCAGTGAAAGCCGCGAACATTGCCTTTGCCTCTGCAAGCAGTCCACGGATGAAAGGTATTTTGTTGTTTGTTGCTGGCTTTAGACCCTGTATATTTGCAAAGAAGAATGTTATCGGACTGGTGGTATTGTTGGTACTGGGGGGGGATTTTTTTTCCGGCATTAGTATCTGTATCTGTTGGTTTGGAGTGGAGGCCATCGACTGTGGTTCCACTCCAGGAATGACTGGATTTGGTGTACGATTTCTGCCATTTCCTGCCAGTTTTTTTTCCTTCCTGGCACTAAAAAACCTCTCCCTCTTGAGTGGCTGTGGCTACCCAGGTTTTCCCATGGCCTGGATGTTTTGTATCTTTTTGTCCCCTTTAGATGGTATGCCTGGCAATTTAAGTTATAGCACAGTCTTTCCTGTACTGAAGAGGTACACAGTTCAGGGTGAAAAAGCTTACAGGAAGGGAGTTTGCATTTTCCTGTTGTCATATGGGCATGGCATTTCCTAGGGTGGTCATAGTTGCACGTCCCATCTGTTTTTCCAGATTTCCCATGCCAGCAGATACCGAGTGCATAGTATGTGCACAGGCTTGGTTTCCGTTTGCCTTGGGTTTCTGTGACTGTATTCCCTGTTGGTGCATGTTTCCCTGTCTTACTTCTATCCTCCCTAGCACCAACAATGGAGCTCCCACCATTTGTTTTTGGTAATATATCCTCACTATTGCTAGTGGAGTCCTCTTGTTTGCTATTTCCTGCGGTATTTCTAGTTTGCAATATTGGTTTTATCTTATCTTTGACTACACTTGTTTCCCTACTATGGCTCCTGTCCCCTATGGGGTCATTTATATGTATTCCTTCCTGCGTATAATTCCCGACTACCTGGACAAAATCTCCAGCTTCACCATTACTGTCTCCCAGGACAGCATCTCCAGCTTCCCCATTACTGTCTCCCAGGACAGCATCTCCAGCTTCACCATTACCGTCTCCCAGGACAGCACCTCCAGCTTCACCATTACTGTCTCCCAGGACAGCACCTCCAGCTTCCCCATTACTGTCTCCCAGGACAGCACTATCAGCCCCCCATTTACTGACTACCAGGACATCATCTCCAGCCTTACAGTTTCTGACTACATGGCCAGTATCAAGGGCAGTACCATTCAGCCCGGACTTTTTATGTTCCCATCTGTTGTAGAAAGCTTCCAGGTTTTCTATGAAAGCAGCTTTGATGTTGACCTCTTTTAATACCCTTGTGATTTTAGTCCACAGATTTATCTCATTTGGGCATACCCAAAAACACTTCCCTGTTTTAATACTGCTTGTAGCTAGTTCTTGGATATCTGCACAAGGGGCGTGACACCAGTTTCCACAGAAATGACAATTTATGCATGTGGAAGCCCGTTTGTTTGACTGACCACAGACTACACACAGCTTCATAATGATTTGAATGGTTGATTTACTGCAATTCTACTAGCAACCTCTTGAATATTCTATTAATAACCTCTCTAGGTGGTGCACAACGAAACCGTTTGAAACCAGTCCAGGGTTCGGACCAGTCAAGGGTTCGGACCAGTCAAGGGTTCGGACCAGTCAAGGGTTCGGACCAGTCTATCTGATCTGATCAGTGGGTCACTTATTTAAACCATACTGGTCGGTGATTTGAGCTAACACATGAAGGATCTACTGGAAATTATCTACCCGAGTAATATGTGATTTGATTGATACAAAAGTATAACTTGCGTGTTGAAGAGCCGGTGACTGCTGGCACTCCTACAATGACGAACGGTCGAGCCTCCACCCTTGTTTATCAATCGCTGTATCTAGCTTCTCTATTTTTTTTTTTTTTCCGTCTCCACCACAATAAATGCTATATTATCACTATAGTTGACTGGTGCAAATTTTGGAGGAAGGGCGCTTTTTCTGTAGTAATAATTGCTTCTCGTTGTGTATATTGCGACCGCTGGTAACTACAGGTTATATGAAATTCACAGTAACGTCTGGTATTTCAAGAAAAAGAAACTAATGAAAGTCACTCCACTCCACTAAGTACCATTATAATACTGGTTAGTTGCTACTACAACACTGTATTCTGCTATTCACTGGTATCACTAGATTATATGCGAGTACACTAGCAGGCCAGGAAGATTATTAAAAACAGCTGACCTGTGGTAAGTTTCTGGCGACTTCTGGCACCTGCCTCTATAGGCTTATCACTTCATTTACAAATTCACCTGTTTTCAAATGACACTTTAGCCTTTATCATCAATATACTAGGGAGCCACTGTAGTATACACTATACACTATGTATACTCAATGCTTTCAGGGAGACTTTCTTTCCTCTGACACAAAGTTCAATTATTATTATTTTTCCACACGGGACAGGCCTATGATTCCCCTCTGGCAGTAAACTCTGTTAGGTAGTGCACACAATTCTCCTTTTTTTACTCAGTATATAATGTTTTCCGCCCAAGATTGGTTCCAGGCGCTAGAGGGATGTATCGTATAGGATTGATGACACAAATTAAAGTTCTAGCACGTAAGAGCGACCGTGAAAACACCAGAAAACCGGGAGCACAACGAGGCACGCTGACACTGTATTTCTGAGTCAGCAAAATGATGAAATTTGAGTGGAAAAGAATCTTTCCTCCGTAAGCCATGCGTGTCGTATGAGGCGACTAAAATGCCGGGAGCAATGGGCTAGTAACCCCTTCTCCTGTATACAATTACTAAAAAAGAGAAGAAGAAAAACTTTATAAAACTGGGTTGCTTAAATGTGCGTGGATGTAGTGCGGATGACAAGAAACAGATGATTGCTGATGTTATGAATGAAAAGAAGTTGGATGTTCTGGCCCTAAGCGAAACAAAGCTGAAGGGGGTAGGAGAGTTTCAGTGGGGGGAAATAAATGGGATTAAATCTGGAGTATCTGAGAGTTATAGCAAAGGAAGGGGTAGCAGTAATGTTAAATGATCAGTTATGGAGGGAGAAAAGAGAATATGAATGTGTAAATTCAAGAATTATGTGGATTAAAGTAAAGGTTGGATGCGAGAAGTGGGTCATAATAAGCGTGTATGCACCTGGAGAAGAGAGGAATGCAGAGGAGAGAGAGAGATTTTGGGAGATGTTAAGTGAATGTATAGGAGCCTTTGAACCAAGTGAGAGAGTAATTGTGGTAGGGGACTTGAATGCTAAAGTAGGAGAAACTTTTAGAGAGGGTGTGGTAGGTAAGTTTGGGGTGCCAGGTGTAAATGATAATGGGAGCCCTTTGATTGAACTTTGTACAGAAAGGGGTTTAGTTATAGGTAATACATATTTTAAGAAAAAGAGGATAAATAAGTATACACGATATGATGTAGGGCGAAATGACAGTAGTTTGTTGGATTATGTATTGGTAGATAGAAGACTGTTGAGTAGACTTCAGGATGTACATGTTTATAGAGGGGCCACAGATATATCAGATCACTTTCTAGTTGTAGCTACACTGAGAGTAAAAGGTAGATGGGATACAAGGAGAATAGAAGCATCAGGGAAGAGAGAGGTGAAGGTTTATAAACTAAAAGAGGAGGCAGTTAGGGTAAGATATAAACAGCTATTGGAGGATAGATGGGCTAATGAGAGCATAGGCAATGGGGTCGAAGAGGTATGGGGTAGGTTTAAAAATGTAGTGTTAGAGTGTTCAGCAGAAGTTTGTGGTTACAGGAAAGTGGGTGCAGGAGGGAAGAGGAGCGATTGGTGGAATGATGATGTAAAGAGAGTAGTAAGGGAGAAAAAGTTAGCATATGAGAAGTTTTTACAAAGTAGAAGTGATGCAAGGAGGGAAGAGTATATGGAGAAAAAGAGAGAAGTTAAGAGAGTGGTGAAGCAATGTAAAAAGAGAGCAAATGAGAGAGTGGGTGAGATGTTATCAACAAATTTTGTTGAAAATAAGAAAAAGTTTTGGAGTGAGATTAACAAGTTAAGAAAGCCTAGAGAACAAATGGATTTGTCAGTTAAAAATAGGAGAGGAGAGTTATTAAATGGAGAGTTAGAGGTATTGGGAAGATGGAAGGAATATTTTGAGGAATTGTTAAATGTTGATGAAGATAGGGAAGCTGTGATTTCGTGTATAGGGCAAGGAGGAATAACATCTTGTAGGAGTGAGGAAGAGCCAGTTGTGAGTGTGGGGGAAGTTCGTGAGGCAGTAGGCAAAATGAAAGGGGGTAAGGCAGCCGGGATTGATGGGATAAAGATAGAAATGTTAAAAGCAGGTGGGGATATAGTTTTGGAGTGGTTGGTGCAATTATTTAATAAATGTATGGAAGAGGGTAAGGTACCTAGGGATTGGCAGAGAGCATGCATAGTTCCTTTGTATAAAGGCAAAGGGGATAAAAGAGAGTGCAAAAATTATAGGGGGATAAGTCTGTTGAGTGTACCTGGTAAAGTGTATGGTAGAGTTATAATTGAAAGAATTAAGAGTAAGACGGAGAATAGGATAGCAGATGAACAAGGAGGCTTTAGGAAAGGTAGGGGGTGTGTGGACCAGGTGTTTACAGTGAAACATATAAGTGAACAGTATTTAGATAAGGCTAAAGAGGTCTTTGTGGCATTTATGGATTTGGAAAAGGCGTATGACAGGGTGGATAGGGGGGCAATGTGGCAGATGTTGCAAGTGTATGGTGTAGGAGGTAGGTTACTGAAAGCAGTGAAGAGTTTTTACGAGGATAGTGAGGCTCAAGTTAGAGTATGTAGGAAAGAGGGAAAATTTTTCCCAGTAAAAGTAGGCCTTAGACAAGGATGTGTGATGTCACCGTGGTTGTTTAATATATTTATAGATGGGGTTGTAAGAGAAGTAAATGCGAGGGTCTTGGCAAGAGGCGTGGAGTTAAAAGATAAAGAATCACACACAAAGTAGGAGTTGTCACAGCTGCTCTTTGCTGATGACACTGTGCTCTTGGGAGATTCTGAAGAGAAGTTGCAGAGATTGGTGGATGAATTTGGTAGGGTGTGCAAAAGAAGAAAATTAAAGGTGAATACAGGAAAGAGTAAGGTTATGAGGATAACAAAAAGATTAGGTGATGAAAGATTGAATATCAGACTGGAGGGAGAGAGTATGGAGGAGGTGAACGTATTCAGATATTTGGGAGTGGACGTGTCAGCGGATGGGTCTATGAAAGATGAGGTGAATCATAGAATTGATGAGGGAAAAAGAGTGAGTGGTGCACTTAGGAGTCTGTGGAGACAAAGAACTTTGTCCTTGGAGGCAAAGAGGGGAATGTATGAGAGTATAGTTTTACCAACGCTCTTATATGGGTGTGAAGCGTGGGTGATGAATGTTGCAGCGAGGAGAAGGCTGGAGGCAGTGGAGATGTCATGTCTGAGGGCAATGTGTGGTGTGAATATAATGCAGAGAATTCGTAGTTTGGAAGTTAGGAGGAGGTGCGGGATTACCAAAACTGTTGTCCAGAGGGCTGAGGAAGGGTTGTTGAGGTGGTTCGGACATGTAGAGAGAATGGAGCGAAACAGAATGACTTCAAGAGTGTATCAGTCTGTAGTGGAAGGAAGGCGGGGTAGGGGTCGGCCTAGGAAGGGTTGGAGGGAGGGGGTAAAGGAGGTTTTGTGTGCGAGGGGCTTGGACTTCCAGCAGGCATGCGTGAGCGTGTTTGATAGGAGTGAATGGAGACAAATGGTTTTTAATACTTGACGTGCTGTTGGAGTGTGAGCAAAGTAACATTTATGAAGGGATTCAGGGAAACCGGCAGGCCGGACTTGAGTCCTGGAGATGGGAAGTACAGTGCCTGCACTCTGAAGGAGGGGTGTTAATGTTGCAGTTTAAAAACTGTAGTGTAAAGCACCCTTCTGGCAAGACAGTGATGGAGTGAATGATGGTGAAAGTTTTTCTTTTTCGGGCCACCCTGCCTTGGTGGGAATCGGCCGGTGTGATAATAAAAAAAAAAAAAAATAAAATAATAATGATTACTGATTGCCGGATTAATGATGGCTGACCTGTACTGAAACTAATGCTTGTTTATCAGTCTCCAAATCCTCACACTTTGAGAGACTACAACCATTGATTGCTTCCAGTTCTTTGGCCGTCAAATAGGAAAGCATGGGTGACTAAACCTCTTTTCCAAGACTTGTTTTCAAGTTGTTTTTGCCCAGCTGTTGAAAACTATTGCAATGACAGCAATATCATGTTTAAAGCATTACTGGTATTGGATAACATCCCAGGGCATCCAACGACACTTGGATCATTTTTTTTTTGACACGAAACACATCATTATTGCAGCCCTTTTTTCAAGGAACCTGAAGTTTACCTGGAGAGAGTTCAAGGGGTCAATGCCCTCACAACCTGGTCTCTGACCAGGCCTCATGGTGGATCAGGGCCTGATCAACTAGACTGTCAATGCTGGCTGCATGCAATCCAATGTACGAACCACAGCCCAGCTGGTCACGTACCGACTTTAGATGCTTTTCCAGTGCCTGCTTGAAGACAGCCAGGGGTCTATTCGTAATCCCCCTTATGTATACTGGGAGGCAGTTGAACAGTCTTGGGCCCCTTACACTTATTGTGTTGACTCTTAACATGCTAGTGGCACCCCTGCTTTTCATTGGGGGGATGTTGCATCGTCTGCTGAGTCTTTTGCTTTCGTAGGGAGTGAATTTTGTGTGCAAGTTTGGTACTAGTCCCTCTAGGATTTTCCAGGTGTACATAATCATGCATCTCTCCTGCCTGCCTGCCAGGGAGTACAGTTTCAGGAACTTCAAGTGTTCCTGGTAATTGAAAGGTGCTGTTAGTGTGCAGCAATATTCCAGCCTAGATAGAACAAGTGACCTGAAAAGTGTCATCATGGGCTTGGCATCCCTAGTTTTGAAGGTTCTCATTATCCATCCTGTCATTTTTCTAGTAGATGTGATTGATACAATGTTATGGTCCTTGAAGGTGAGATCCTCCGACATAATCACTCCCAGGTCTTTGACATTAGTTTTTTGCTCTATTGTGTGGTTGGAATTTGTTTTATACTCTGATGAAGTTTTAATTTCCTCACATTTACCATATCGGAATAATTGAATTTTCTCATCGTTGAACTTCATATTGCTTTCTGCAGCCCATTGAAAGATTTCGTCGATGTCCACCTGGAGCATTGCAGTGTCTGCAATGGAAGACACTGTCATGCAGATTCAGGTGCTATCTACAAAGGAAGACATGGCACTGTGGCTTATATCCCTGTCTATGTCTGATATGAGAATGAGGAACAAGATGGGAGCGAGTACTGTGCTTTGCAGAACAGAGCTTATCACCTGGAAAATCCTAGAGGGACTAGTACCGAACTTGCACACGAAAATCACTCACTATGAAAGCAAAAGACTTGGCAGACGATGCACCATCCCCCCAATGAAAAGCAGGGGTGTCACTAGCACGTTAAGAGACCATACAATAAGTGTCAGGGGCCCGAGACTGTTCAACTGCCTCCCAGCACACATAAGGGGGATTACCAACAGACCCCTGGCAGTCTTCAAGCTGGCACTGGACAAGCACCTAAAGTCAGTTCCTGATCAGCCGGGCTGTGGCTCGTACGTTGGTTTGAGTGCAGCCAGCAGCAACAGCCTGGTTGATCAGGCGCTGATCCACCAGGAGGCCTGGTCACAGACCGGGCCGCGGGGGCATTGACCCCCGAAACTCTCTCCAGGTAAACTCCAGGTAGCCACCTGTTGACTACTGCTCTTTGTTTTCTATTTGTCAGGAAATTATAGATCCATCTACCAACTTTTCCTGTTATTCCTTTAGTATGCATTTTGTGCGCTATTACACCAAGGTCACACTTGTCGAAGGCTTTTGCAAAGTCTGTGTATATTACATCTGCATTCTTTTTGTCTTCTAGGGCATCCAGGACTTTGTCTTTGTAATTCAGCAGTTGGGACAGACAGGAGCGACCTGCTCAAAACCCTGGGTTGTGTAAAATTGATGGATATCTAGATGGGTAGCGATCTTGCTTCTTAGGACCCTTTCAAAGAATTTTTATGATATGGGATGTTAGTGCTATCGGTCTGTAGTTCTTTGCTATTGCTTTACTGCCCCCTTTGTGGAATGGGGCTATGTCTGTTGTTTTTAGTAATTGTGGGACTACCCAAGTGCCCATGCTCCCTCTCCATAGGATGTTAACCCTTTCTAGGTTTCGGACATACTAGTATGGCTTATGCACCAGTGTCCATGATGTACTAGTAAGCATAAATTCTAGCCCCTTCAAATCTAGTGAGAGAAAGCTGGTAGGCCTACATATGAAAGAATGGGTCTATGTGGCCAGTGTGCACAGTATAAAAAAATCCTGCAGTACACAGTGCGTAATGAGAAAAAAAAACTTTGACCGTGTTTTTGGATTAAAACAGCGACTTTGCACTATATTTTTGTATGGTATTTATTGTTGTATTCTACTTTTCCTGGTCTCATTGTATAGAATGGAAGGCATATTACAGAACTTGAGATGATTTTGACTGGTTTTACAATGAAAAGTACCTTGAAATTGAGCTCAAAGTAGCAGAAATGTTCGATTTTTACCAAAGTTCAAAAGTAAACAAATCATGCTAAGCGTCCAATACACGTCAACTGGTGAGTCTAATATTCTATCACAAGTGCTCTGATATTATTTATACCATTTCTACACTAATGCAGTAGTCTGCATAACAGTAAATTGTATTTTTTTTGTTAGAATAAAAATTCAAAGTGGAAAGCAAAAGAATGTAAGAGGGGCCTGGGGACATGACTAATGAACAGAGAAAATGTTATTTTAGTGCCACAAATGTTTTTCTTATTTATTCTGGACCCTATTTGGAAATTGGCATCTTTTGAAATTTGTGTGAAACTGGCAAAATTGCTAAATTCTGACCACTGTATTGGATAGTTGAAATCAGTAAATTGGTGGTTTCTTGTACTCATTCGATAGAAAAAAGATTCTCTATCTTTTCATAAGGAAAATAATTTTTTTTGTTTTTTTTTTTTTGCAATTTGGGGGACCCTGAGAACAAGTCACTGAGAGGACCTGTGGACCCTGAAAGGGTTAAAAGCATGTGATAGGGGCTTCTTGCAGTTCTTGATGAACACAGAGTTCCATGAGTCTGGGCCTGGGACAGAGTGCATGGGCATGTCATTTATCGCCTGTTCGAAGTCATTTGGCGTCAGGATAACATCGGATAGGCTTGTGTTTACCAAATTCTGTTGCACTCTCATAAAAACTTCATTTAGGTCTTCGATTCTCAGTCTGGTTAGTGGCTTGCTAAAAACTGAGTCATACTGGGACTTGAGTAGCTCACTCATTTCCTTGCTGTCATCTGTGTAGAACCCATCTTGTTTAAGTAGGGGCCCAATACTGGATGTTGTTCTCGACTTTGATTTGGCATAGGAGAAGAAATACTTTGGGTTTCTTTCAATTTCATTTATGGCTTTTAGTCCTTCCCCCAATTCCTGACTCCACAGTAGTGGAGAGTGTAGGTGAAGGTGGGTAGATGCTGGTATGGTAGTGTGTGGAGAGTGTGGGTGTAGGTGGGAAGGTGCTGGTGCCATAGTGGAGAGTGTAGTTGTAGGTGGGAAGGTGCTGGTACAATAGTGCGGAGAGTGTGGGTGTAGGTGGGTACGTGCTGGTACAGTAGTGGAGAGTGTAGGTTTAAGTGGGTAGGTGCTGGTACAATAGTTCGTAGAGTGTGGTGGTACAGTAAGAGTGGTAGTGTAATAAAGTACCTGGAGAGTGTGGTGGTACAGTAAGTGTGGTAATCTAATAAAGTACTTGGAGAGTGTGGTGGTTCAGTAAGAGTGGCAGTGTAATAAAGTACCTGGAGAGTGTGGTGGTACAGTAAGAGTGGTAGTGAAATAAAATACCCAGAGAGTGTGGTGGTACAATAAGAATGGTAGTGTGGAAATAAATGGTATCAAATACCGACACAGTGGAAATATAAACACATATGCAGTATAATGTGATCCTTTATTGACAACGTTTCACCCACACAGTGGGCTTTTTCAAGTCACACACAGATCTGTGTGTGACTTGAAAAAGCCCACTGTGTGGGTGAAACGTTGTCAATAAAAGATCACATTATACTGCATATGTGTTTATATTTCCAAGAATGGTAGTGTAATAAAGTACCTGGCAAGTGTGGTGGTACAGTAAGAATGGTAGTGTAATAAAGTACCTGGAGAGTGTGGTGGTACATTAAGTGTTAGTTAACCCTTTGAGGGTTTTGGTCGTACTAGTACGTCTTACGCGTAGGGGTTTTTGTCGTACTAGTACGCATAAATTCTAGCGGCCTCAAATCTCACAGGAAAAGGCTGATAAGCCTAGATGTGAGAGAATGGGTCTGTGTGGTGGGTGTGCACAGTAGGAAAAAAATCTGGGACCCAGTGGTGCATTGTGGGAATGCCATCATAGTACACAATTTCCACCGTGCCCTGTGGTAAGAAGTTCCTCACTCCTCGGCGAATTGGGACACTTATGTTCCCCAGTGACAGTTCTAATACAGATGGAAGTGACAGTGAAGATGAGTTTCAAGGTTCTGGTGAGGTTTTGACCGAAACTAATGACCATAATATGGGTAATAGTGAGGAAAACCCAGACAACCCACAGCCTTCCACCTCTGGTGCTGGGCCATCTTGTTCACGTTCAGTTGTACCAGAATCAAAGAGGAAACTCCTATTTTCCAAAATCCCAGACTCAGATGTGAGCATTGGTGATGATAGTGATAGTGATTATGAACTACAAGCTCTTCAAACTTGTTCCAAGAATGGAGGAGGAGGAGGAGGCAGAGGAGGAGGAGGCAGAGGAGGAGGAGGCAAGAGGAGGAGGAGGCAAGAGGAGGAGGAGGCAGAGGAGGAGGAAGAAGAAGAGGAGGAGGAGGAGGAGGAGGAGGAGGAGGAGGAGGAGGAGGAGGAGGAGGAAGAAGAGGAGGAGGAGGAAGAAGAAGAGGAGGAGGAGGAAGAAGAAGAGGAGGAGGAGGAAGAAGAATACGTAATGATAACAATAATACATAATAATAATAATACATAATAATAATAATACATAATAATAATACATAATAATAATAATAGGTAATAATAAATGTTCACCCATGACAGTAACAAGATAAGGGGAGATAACATCTGATAAGTGCTGACGTTTGATGAGGGTAAATGAGGGTAGAGCTGATGCCAAAAGATGAGATAAACATCTCCCTCCCTTTCTTTTTGCTGGTATACTAACATTTCTGTCTGTCTATTTGCCTGTCTGTCAAGCTCCCTGTCTATCCGTCTAGCTCTCTGTCTCAGAGAGCCACAAGACAGCGTCATCACTTTTACTCACATCTTCAAGCAGAGTATAGCACTTTGTCTGGGTTTCTTGGGTTATCCTAGGTAATTTATACTATGTATACTTGTATTTATGTGTACCTGTGAGACAGAGATAAAAAGACAGATAGAATGAGGGAGAAAGATAATTAGATAGAATGGAGGAAGGGAAGCAGCATCCAACCCCATTGTTTTGACAGGCGGGAGGGGGGAGTGAGTAATGAGACAATATGTCATTTTGACAGCTGCTGACTCCTGGTAATTTACACTATGGAGGAGGAGGAGAAGAAGGAGAAGGAGGAAGAGTAGGGGGAAGAGGAAGAAGAGGAGGAGGAGGAGGAGGAGGAAGAGTAGGAGGAAGAGGAATAAGAGGAAGAGGAGGAGGAAGAGGAATAGTAGGAGGAAGATTAGGGGGAAGAGGAGGAAGAGGAAGAAGAGGAGGAGGAGGAAGAGTAGGAGGAAGAGGAAGAGTAGGAGGAAGAGGAAGAAGAGGAGGAGGAGGAAGAGGAGGAGGAGGAAGAGGAAGAGTAGGAGGAAGAGGAAGAGTATGAGGAAGAGTAGGGGGAAGAGGAGGAAGAGTAGGGGGAAGAGGATGAAGAGGAAGAGGAGGAGGAGGAGGGTGGAACACTAGTACACTGGTACTGGTACACTAACATTTCTGTCTGTCTATTTGTCTGTCTGTCAAGCTCCCTGTCTATCTGTCTATCCATCTAGCTCTCTGTCTCAGAGAGCCACAAGACTGTGTCATCACTTTTACTCACATCTTCAAGCAGAGTATAGCACTTTGTCTGGATTTCTTGGGTTATCCTAGGTAATTTATACTATGTATACTTGTATTTATGTGTATCTGTGAGACAGAGATAGACAGACAGATAGAAAGAGAGAGACAGATTGAAAGAGATAGAATGAGGGAGAAAGATAAAACACCATTGTGTATGACACCATGTTTCAGAGTTCCACAAGCTGCAGAACTAATAGGAATATGTTCAGTGACTGTATATTGGTATATATATTATAGAACAATAATAATAAACAATGTTTTGTATTGTTTGTTTTTGTAAACAAGTTTTGTAAACAATATATTGATAATTATGTTTGTGTGCTTATTGTGTTGTATACAACGAGTGTATATATGTACATTGCACCTTACTTTGGTCTCATAGGCCACATAAATTATGTGAAAAAATAAAATAGTGAAAAAAACAACAAACCTTCAAATACAAGTAAACTAAAGTTTACCGGGTGAGCAGCAGTCGCCGCTGTTGCCATACGCGGCTCATTTTCTGCAAACTTCATGCATCCATATCTCCGTAAGTATTGATGGTAAATTTTTTTTGTTTATCCTATAATGTTTAGAAAAAAAAACTCTATTTTTTCATAAGAAAAAATAATTTTTTTTTTTTTTGAAATTTGGCCGACCCTGAGAACGAGTTTCGGAGAGGGCCTGTCGACCCTCAAAGGGTTAATAAAGTACTTGGAAAGTGTGGTGGTACAGTAAGAGTGGTAGTGTAATAAAGTACCTGGAGAGTGTGGTGGTACAGTAAGTGTGGTAGTGTAATAAAGTACCAAGTACCTGGAGAGTGTGGTGGTACAGTAAGAGTGGTAGTGTAATAAAGTACCTGGAGAGTGTGGTGGTACAGTAAGTGTGGTAATCTAATAAAGTACCTGGAGAGTGTGGTGGTACAGTAAGAGTGGTAGTGTAATAAAGTACCTGGAGAGTGTGGTGGTACAGTAAGTGTGGTAATCTAATAAAGTACCTGGAGAGTGTGGTGGTACAGTATGAGTGGTAGTGTAATAAAGTACCAAGTACCTGGAGAGTGTGGTGGTACAGTAAGAGTGGTAGTGTAATAAAGTACCTGGAGAGTGTGGTGGTACAGTAAGAGTGGTAGTGTAATAAAGTACCTGGAGAGTGTGGTGGTACAGTAAGAGTGGTAGTGTAATAAAGTACCTGGAGAGTGTGGTGGAGCAGTAAGAGTGGTAGTATAATAAAGTACCTGGAGAGTGTGGTGGTGCAGTAAGAGTGGTAGTGTAATAAAGTACCTGGAGAGTGTGGTGGTACAGTAAGAGTGGTAGTGTAATAAAGTACCTGGAGAGTGTGGTGGTGCAGTAAGAGTGGTAGTGTAATAAAGTACCTGGAGAGTGTGGTGGTACAGTAAGAGTGGTAGTGTAATAAAGTACCTGGAGAGTGTGGTGGTACAGTAAGAGTGGTAGTGTAATAAAGTACCTGGAGAGTGTGGTGGTGCAGTAAGAGTGGTAGTGTAATAAAGTACCTGGAGAGTGTGGTGGTACAGTAAGAGTGGTAGTGTAATAAAGTACCTGGAGAGTGTGGTGGTACAGTAAGAGTGGTAGTGTAATAAAGTACCTGGAGAGTGTGGTGGTACAGTAAGAGTGGTAGTGTAATAAAGTACCTGGAGAGTGTGGTGGTACAGTAAGAGTTGTAGTGTAATAAAGTACCTGGAGAGTGTGGTGGTACAGTAAGTGTGGTAGTGTAATAAAGTACCTGGATAGTGTGGGCGTGGGTGGGTGGTGGTTGGTCCTGGAGAACATGGAGATACAGTTGACCATCTTGTAAAGTTATCCTGGAGTAGCGGAGGTCATCTTGGTCTTGCTGGACACCAAACACCAGGCCAGCCTCCACCAGCCTCTTGACGCTCTCACTCATCCCACGAAGATGATCAACCTGTGGACAGTTACCACCATTATCACCTCTTCACAGTGTCACTACCATTATCACCTGTGTACAGTGTCACTACCATTATCACCCATATGCAGTCTCAGCATCATTATTACAAGTGTACAGTGTCACTATCATGTAGTGTCAGCACCAGTATGACAAGTGTACAGTGTCACTATCACCCATGTACAGTGCCAGCACCATTATCACAGGTGTACAGTGTTATGATAATGTTTGCTTCAGCATGATAGTGTTTGAACAAAGGAGAATGACAAAAGCCACTGTATATGCAGAACATTTTGGCCAAACTTAAGATTAATAAGGCAATAACAATACAGTGTAAATTTAGGTATTTACAATGAATAAAATGTAAGTGAATATTGTATTAGTTCAGACTACATGACTTTAACAAGTTTACTTGAGGGGAATTACAAGTTTCATTATAAACCTAAAGTGTACACAATTGTTTAATGATTGTGAGAGTTACAGATACGGTGGACCCTCGATTTTTGTGATTAATCTGTTCCAGAGAGTCTACCAAAAGTCAAAATTCATGAGAATCGAAACCATTTTTCTTATAAGAAATAATGTAAATCCAATTAATCTGTTCCAGACACCCAAAAATATTTTTTTATGGATTAATATAGATTTACATATATAAAGGAATGAGAAATCAATATAAAGCAATAATAAAAGGTATAAAAGATCATTTAACATCACACTTACCTTTATTGAAGACTCTTTTTGGTGTATGGAAGACGGGAGGAGGGGAGAGGGTTAGGGTGATGTTCCTCCACAAATGTTTGCACTTCACCCCACTTTGCAAAATGACTTTAATCTTTAACCCTTTGAGGGTTTCGGACGTACTAATATGGCTTACACGCAGGGGTTTTTGACGTACTAGTATGCATAAATTCTAACCGTCAAATCTCACGGGAAAAGGCTGGTAGGCCTAGATGTGAGAGAATGGGTCTGTGTGGTCGGTGTGCATGGCAGAAAAAAAATCTGGGACCCAGTGGTGCATTGTGGGAATGCCATCTTAGTACACAATGTCCACCATGCCTCGCGGTAAGAAGTTCCTCACTCCTCGGCAAATTGGGACACTTTTGTTCCCCAGTGACAGTTCTAATACAGATGGAAGTGCCAGTGAAGATGAGTTTCAAGGTTTTGGTGAGGTTTTGACCGAAACTAATGACCATAATATCAGTAATAGTGAGGAAAACCCAGACGACCCTCAGCCTTCCACCTCTGGTGCTGGGCCATCTTGTTCACGTTCAGTTGTACCAGAATCAAAGAGGAAACTGCTATTTTCCCAAATCCCAGACTCAGATGTGAGCATTTGTGATGATAGTGATAGTGATTATGAACTACAAGCTCTTGAAAACAGTTCCAGTAGTGATAGTGAAGTGGAATATTCTCCAGCGAAGGGGTCCAGTCCCTGGACCCATTATGTACCTTTGTAATCTTTTGACTACCGCCCACAGGATGGGTATGGGGTGCATAATAAAGACATTAAACTAACTAACCCCAGTGAAGCATTAGTATATACAATGATATATGCGCTCTGGTAGTGTGCCATATGCTATTCCAAGGGGAAGGAGTACATCTCGGAGTACATCCCGTGGCTGTACAACAGGAACAGACAGTGAAAATGACGATGATAGTGTTTCAATTGGGATGGAAAATGTGCATGGTGGTGGTAGTGGTGGTGATGGCCGTGAGACACCAGCAGTGGGCCATGCTGCCACCCACGCCGCTGCCTCAGCTGATCTACAACAAAGGCCACAATCCCCCACCCACCCACCACACCAGCCTCCACAACCACAACCTCCACAACCACAACCACCTGTCATTGTCCAGTACCCACCAGCAGACTGCACCTGGGATTGGCAGGAAGCTGTCAATTTTGTTCCAAATGCCCACCAGTTTGATGACAGCCAAAGTGGAATACGGCCATCTTGTACACTTGGGAACAATGCCACTGAACTGGAATGTTTCGAGTTATTCTTTGACGAATCCCTGATGGAAAGTATTGTCATGGAAAGCAACACATACTACGAGTACACCATGGCAAACACAATACTTTCACCAAAATCACATCTACACCAGTGGAAGGAGGCAACTGTGGCTGAGATGTATCTTTTCTTTGCCACAATAATGCTTATGCCACATGTGTATAAGCACAAAGTGAAATCATACTGGTCAACAGACCGCCTGACTGCAACCCCAGGTTTCAGTGATATAATGCCAGTGAATCGATTTGTGCTAATGTTACGTATGCTTCACTTCTCAGACAAAACCAGGCCTGACAGAAACAACGGGTTATATAAGATTAGGCATGTGTTTGTGTATCTGAAAGAGAAATTCAATATGTATTTTTATCCCTTCAGGAAGCTTGTAATTGACGAGTCTTTGATTCTGTTCAAAGGAAGACTCTCTTTCAAGCAGTATATACCAAGCAAGAGGAAACGCTTTGGTATAAAGTTGTTTGTGCTTTGTGATTGTTACAGTGGTCTGGTATTGGATATTATTGTGTACACTGGAAATTATACATTGCAAAATACCAGGAAGTTATTAGGCATCTCTGGTGATGTAGTTAGAACAATGATAGAACCATACCTTGGTAAGGGGCATATATTATATATTGATAACTGGTACACAAGCCCCTCACTCAGTGATTTTTTACAAGTGAACATGAGAGATGTGTGTGGCACAGTGTGTGTAAATCGGAAACATATGCCCAGGTTTAACGCTGGCACTCGTAGAGGTGAGGTGCAGGCATTTGCTGCCAATGACATCATGGCATTTCAGTGGCATGACAAACGAGATGTCACACTGTTGTCATCAGTTCACTCTAATGAAATGGCAGACAGCACAGAGAGAGCAATGAACCCATTCTAAAACCTGCAGCTGTGATTGATTACACCTTCAATATGCATTCAGTGGACAAATGTGACATGCAGATTGGGTTTGCTGATTGTGTTCGCAAAAGTTATAAGTGGTACATAAAACTCTTTTTTCCATCTTCTGGACATTTCCATGCTCAAAGCTTATAATATGTATGAGATGAGGACCAGAAACAAACCACAATACGGCGAATTCTGTTTGTCTGTCATCAGACAAATAGTATTCAAATACCAAGGAACAACACCTGCAATAGACCGCCCACCAAATTATCAACAACTACCTTCTCGTCTGAAGCATGGTGATCACTTGCTAGTAAAACTGCCTGCTACTGCTTTCAAGAAAAAGGCTCAGAAGAGGTGTTATGTCTGTGCACATACAAGGAAACGCCCACAACAACACAGAGACACTCGTTTTATGTGTGAGGAGTGTAAAACACCACTGTGCATGACACCATGTTTCAAAGAGTTCCACAGGCTGCAGAACTTCTAGAAACATTCCCTGTGACTGTATATGTGTATATAAAATATAGAAAAATAGTAATAAACAACATTTCATATCGTTTGTTTGTGTAAATATTTTTTATAAACAAAACAATGACAACAGTCTTTGCGCCCTTATTGTGTAGTATTGAAAAAGAAAAAACTTACAAAATACTGATCATATTGGTCTCACAGGCCATAAAAGTTACTTGGAAAAAGAAAAATTAAAAAATAATAGAAATTAGTACATAGAAAGTAAATAAAAGAACACCGGGAGACGACAGTCGGCGATGTTGCCACATTGTCCCCCTTTTTCATCAACTTCATGCCTCCATATCTCGGTAAGTATTGATGGCAAAAATTTTTTGTTTACCCTATAATATTAAAAAAAAAAACTATTTTTTCATAAGAATTTTTTTTTTTTTTTTTTTTTTTTAAATTTGGCCGACCCTGAGAACGAGTCTCTGAGAGGACCTGTGGGCCCTCAAAGGGTTAACCCTTTGACTGTCACAACCCCAAATCCTCAGGTGTCTCCTGATGTCACAAAATATTTAAAAAAGAAAAAATTATTTTTTTCTTATGAAATTTTAGAGAATGTTTTCCCAATGGTAATGACATCAAAATTTGATGGAAAACTTATGGAATTACACTCTCGCAAAGTTAGTGACCTCGGCAATATTTATGAATCGGCGATTTTGTCCACTTTGAGCCCTGTTTTTGGCAAGTTCCATTGTTCCAGTCAACCAAACTCATAACTATTTCTTTAGAACTCCATTTATTCTATCGATTTAGTACAAGAAACTGCCCATTTGCTGATTTCAACTACCCAATAAAGAGGTCAGAAATTGGAAATTTGGCCAATTTCATGCAAATTAAAAAGTATGCCAGTTTCAAAATAGTGCCTAGAATGAACAATGTAGACATTCCTGGTTCTAAAATAACATTTTCTTTGTTCATCAGTCACGTCTCCAGCCCCTCTGATATTACTCTTGCTTTCTATTTTGAATTTTTATTCAAACAAAAAATTTTTTACTGTTATGCAGACTACTGCAATATTGTAATAATTGTGTAAATAACATCAACCCATTCATGACTGTATATTAGAATGGCTAGTTGGACATTTAGTGGACAATGACATCATTTGTTTACACTTGAACATTGGCAACAATCAAACATTTCTCCTAATTTGAGCTCCATTTCAAGGTCCTTTTCTTAGTAAAATCAATCAAAATCACCTTTATTTCTATAACATGTTTTCCATTCTATCAAATGTGACTATGAAAATGAGAATATAATCATAAAAACTATTCAAAAATCCACCTCAAAGTCGGCATTTTAATCAAACAACATGGTCGGAGTTTTTTTTTTTTTTCATTATGCACTGCGTGCTGCAGTATTTCTTTATATGATGCACATTGACCACACAGACCCATTCTCTCACATGTGGGCCTACCAGCTTTCTCCTTCTTGATTTGAAGCTGCTAGAATTTATGAGTAAATATATGTCAAACATATTGGCTCGTAAGATGTATATATATACGACTGAAACAGTCAAAGGGTTAAAGAAGGCATCTTCTTTCCTCTCTCTTCCACCTCCTCTGAAGCAATTTCCTCAGCTGGTGTACATAAGAACATACAAAAGCAGGAACACTGCAGCAGGCCTGTTGGCCCATACTAGGCAGGTTCTTCACAAACCATCCCACTAACAATATTTGCCCAACCCAATTTTCAATGCTCCCCAAGCAATAAGCAAGTCCCATTCAAATCAAATCGAGTGTGTGGGGAAGTACCGTGGCTGGTTTGTATGGTGAAGTACCCTGGCTGGTGTATGTGGGGAAGTACCCTGGCTGGTTTGTGTGGGGAAGTACCCTGGCTGGTGTGTGTTGGGAAGTGCCATGGCTGGTTTGTGTAGGGAAGTACTCTGGCTGGTGTATGTGAGGAAGTACCCTGGCTGGTGTGGGGAAGTACCCTGGCTGGTGCATGGGGAAGTACTCTTGCTGGTTTGTGTGGAGAAGTAACCTGGCTGGTGTGTGTGGGGAAGTACCCTGGCTGGTTTGTGTGGGGAAGTACCCTGGCTGGTGTGTGTGGGGAAGTGCCCTGGCTGGTTTGTGTAGGGAAGTACTCTGGCTGGTGTATGTGAGGAAGTACCCTGGCTGGTGTGGGGAAGTACCCTTGCTGGTGAATGGGGAAGTACTCTTGCTGGTTTGTGTGGAGAAGTAACCTGGCTGGTTTGTGTGGGGAAGTACCCTGGCTGGTGTGTGTGGGAAAGTACCCTGGCTAGTGTGTGGTGAAGTACCCTGGCTGATTTGTGTGGGGAAGTACTCTGGATGGTTTGTGTTGGGAAGTACCCTGGCTGGTGTGAGGGGAAGTGCCCTGGCTGTTGTGGGAAAGTACCCTTGGTGGTTTGTGTGGGGAAGTACCCTGGCTGGTGTGTGGGGGAAGTACCCTGGCTGATTTGTGTGGGAAAGTACCCTGGTTGGTTTGTGTGAGGAAGTACCCTGGCTGGTGTGAGGGGAAGTACCCTGGCTTGTGTGAGGGGAAGTACCCTTGCTGGAGTGTGGGGAAGTACCCTGGCTGGTTTGTGTGGGGAAGTACACTGGCTGGTGTGTGTTGGTAAGTACCCTGGCTAGTGTGTGGGGAAGTACCCTGGCTGATTTGTGTGGGGAAGTACCCTGGTTGGTTTGTGTGGGGAAATACCCTGGCTGGTGTAAGGGCAAGTACCATGGCTGTTGTGGGGAAGTACCCTGGCTGGTGTGAGGGGGAAGTACCCTGGCTGGATTGTGTGGGTAAGTACCCTGGCTGGTGTGAGGGGAAGTACCCTGGCTGTTGTGGGGAAGTACCCTGGCTGTTGTGGGGAAGTACCCTGGCTGGTGTGAGGGGGAAGTACCCTGGCTGGTTTGTGTGGGTAAGTACCCTGGCTGGTGTGAGGGGAAGTACCCTGGCTGTTGTGAGGAAGTACCCTGGCTGTTGTGGGGAAGTACCCTGGCTGGTGTGTTCTTGAATTCTATCATGTTTCTCACCTTTACCAAAGGGCTGGCACTAGGAACTTTCTTTTGGCCCATGGTGGCTTATTTAGTAGTTGCAAGCACAAAAACAATGATTATGAAATTTATCTTATGAACACGTGGGGTGACGGTCACTCACTGAGAAACAATGCCACACTGACTCTGAATGGTGTGTGTGGGAGGTTTGTTTGCATGCAGCCGCAGTGATGCTCTCAATACGACCGCTGAATTCAGAGGCAAA
>NW_027196124.1:0-107339 GCF_038502225.1 Cherax quadricarinatus | reverse complement strand
CGACCAGGCTTCCTTAGGACGTGTTATTTGTTGGCTGATAACCCACGCAGCTTAGTGTGTTTCGGCACAAGGCTGAAGTTTAGTGGTAGCTTTGTTTTTATCTGAGTTTGTTGTCTAGTAGCAGGAAACACGCAGAACATATCCCTGTGTAAGGACATTTCACTTTTCTCTTTCAACAGCTTCATTCATTAACTACAGCTGAAAATATATGCCCGGGAAATAAAGACACTGAGATCAGGTAAAACTCTTATTACGATATTTTTCACTCAATTCACGTGTCTTTACTTCTTGTTGGTTTACGCCAGCGTTCGCCTGATCAATACTTATATACCTTTGATGAATACCGAAGAGTTTTTCTATTCCCGGAGCTTAGTAAAGGAAGCTGAAGAAAGGAATATAAATAATTTTTCGTGTCGTGAGTCTCCTAACCAATGGGAACAAGCATGTAATGATGGAGAAAATTCACTGTATTTTCTAGACTTTTGGGACGGCCTGAAGCTGGCAGCTGCAGCTCCTTTCTTCCTACTGTCCTGGAGATACATGTCGGCCAATGCGGATGCGTATGTGTAGTCCCACACCATTTATGTATTATATACATAACATTAATAATTTGGGGAAAGGGCAGGACTCTAACCCATATCAAAGTATAAGTTCAGTCTTTCTGTAGGGATAATTATCGCTAGTGTCAGCGTGCCTCGTTGTGCTCCGGGTTTTCTGGTGTTTTCACGGTCGCTCTTACGTGCTAGAACTTTAATTTGTGTCATCAATCCTATACGATACATCCCTCTAGCGCCTGGAACCAATCTTGGCCGGAAAACATTATATACTGAGTCAAAAAAGGAGAATTAGTGTGCACTACCTAGCAGAGTTTACTGCCAGAGGGGAATCATAGGCCTGTGTCCCGTGTGAAAAAAAAAAATAGTAATAATTGAACTTTTCGTGTCAGAGGAAAGAAAGTCTCCCTGATAACATTGAGTATACATAGTGTATAGTGTATACTACAGTGGCTCCCTAGTATATTGATGATAAAGGCTAAAGTGTCATTTGAAAACAGGTGAATTTGTAAATGAAGTGATAAGCCTATAGAGGCAGGTGCCAGAAGTCGCCAGAAACTTACCACAGGTCAGCTGTTTTTAATAATCTTCCTGGCCTGCTAGTGTACTCGCATATAATCTAGTGATACCAGTGAATAGCAGAATACAGTGTTGTAGTAGCAACTAACCAGTATTATAATGGTACTTAGTGGAGTGGAGTGACTTTCATTAGTTTCTTTTTTCTTGAAATACCAGACATATACTGTGAATTTCATATAACCTGTAGTTACCAGCGGTCGCAATATACACAACGAGAAGCAATTATTACTACAGAAAAAGCGTCCTTCCTCCAAAATTTGCACCAGTCAACTATAGTGATAATATAGCATTTATTGTGGTGGAGACGGAAAAAAATAGAAAAGCTAGATACAGCGATTGATAAACAAGGGTGGAGGTCGACCGTTCGTCATTGTAGGAGTTGCCAGCAGTCACCGGCTCTTCAACACGCAAGTTATACTTTTGTATCAATCAAATCACATATTACTCGGGTAGATAATTTCCAGTAGATCCTTCATGTGTTAGCTCAAATCACCGACCAGTATGGTTTAAATAAGTGACCCACTGATCAGATCAGATCGACTGGTCCGAACCCTTGACTGGTCCGAACCCTGGACTGGTCCGAACCCTTGACTGGTCCGAACCCTTGACTGGTTTCAAACGGTTTCGTTGGACAATAAAGCAGACTGTAAACGGATGGGGTTGTAGGCGCCCTTATAAACACAAACATTAAATATATACCAGGAACGTGCACGGTAAGCTGTCCAATATACAAAAACAGTTAGAAACAGAAATACAAATAGCTAGAGCTTCATTTAAGGAGGTTATTAATAGAATATTCAAGAGGTTGCTAGTAGAATTGCAGTAAATCAACCATTCAAATCATTATGAAGCTGTGTGTAGTCTGTGGTCAGTCAAGCTGTACAAACAGGGCTTCCACATGCATAAATTGTCATTTTTGTGGAAATTGGTGTCACGCCCCTTGTGCAGATATCCAAGAACTAGCTACAAGCAGTATTAAAACAGGGAAGTGTTTTTGGGTATGCCCAAATGAGATAAATCTGTGGACTAAAATCACAAGGGTATTAAAAGAGGTCAACATCAAAGCTGCTTTCATAGAAAACCTGGAAGCTTTCTACAACAGATGGGAACATAAAAAGTCTGGGCTGAATGGTACTGCCCTTGATACTGGCCATGTAGTCAGAAACTGTAAGGCTGGAGATGATGTCCTGGTAGTCAGTAAATGTGGGGCTGATAGTGCTGTCCTGGGAGACAGTAATGGTGAAGCTGGAGGTGCTGTCCTGGGAGACAGTAATGGTGAAGCTGGAGATAATGCTGTCTGGAGATGCTGGGAGACAGTAATGGTGAAGCTGGAGATGCTGTCCTGGGAGACAGTAATGGTGAAGCTGGAGATTTTGTCCAGGTAGTCGGGAATTATACGCAGGAAGGAATACATATAAATGACCTCATAGGGGACAGGAGCCATAGTAGGGAAACAAGTGTAGTCAAAGATAAGATAAAACCAATATTGCAAACTAGAAATACCGCAGGAAATAGCAAACAAGAGGACTCCACTAGCAATAGTGAGGATATATTACCAAAAACAACTGGTGGGAGCTCCATTGTTGGTGCTAGGGAGGATAGAAGTAAGACAGGGAAACATGCACCAACAGGGAATACAGTCACAGAAACCCAAGGCAAACGGAAACCAAGCCTGTGCACATACTATGCACTCGGTATCTGCTGGCATGGGAAATCTGGAAAAACAGATGGGACGTGCAACTATGACCACCCTAGAAAATGCCATGCCCATATGACAACAGGAAAATGCAAACTCCCTTCCTGTAAGCTTTTTCACCCTGAACTGTGTACCTCTTCAGTACAGGAAAGACTGTGCTATAACTTAAATTGCCAGGCATACCATCTAAAGGGGACAAAAAGATACAAAACATCCAGGCCATGGGAAAACCTGGGTAGCCACAGCCACTCAAGAGGGAGAGGTTTTTTAGTGCCAGGAAGGAAAAAAAAAACTGGCAGGAAATGGCAGAAATCGTACACCAAATCCAGTCATTCCTGGAGTGGAACCACAGTCGATGGCCTCCACTCCAAACCAACAGATACAGATACTAATGCCGGAAAAAAAATCCCCCCCCCCCAGTACCAACAATACCACCAGTCCGATAACATTCTTCTTGGCAAATATACAGGGTCTAAAGCCAGCAACAAACAACAAAATACCTTTCATCCGTGGACTGCTTGCAGAGGCAAAGGCAATGTTCGCGGCTTTCACTGAGACCCACATAAAGGATCACTTGGACAACGAAATATGGATCCCAGGTTACAACCTATACAGATGTGACAGAGTGAACAGGCAAAAGGGGGGGGGGGGGGGTTGGCCTGTACATTGCAGAGTCACTTGTTTGCACAGAACTGCTAAATGCCTCAAATGATGTAGTGGAAGTTTTAGCAGTAAAGGTCGAGAACCAAAACCTAGTCATTGTGGTAGTCTACAAGCCTCCGGATGCAACATCCCAGCAATTCCAGGAACAGCTGTTAAAAATTGACCACTGTCTGGAAAATCTTCCAGCTCCTGCACCCAACATCTTGCTCCTGGGGGATTTCAACTTAAGGCACCTAAAATGGAGGAATATAGCAAATAATATTGTTGCAGTAATAACACCAGGAGGCAGCTCTGATGAAAACTCACACTCACGCGAGCTTTTAAATCTCTGCACAAAATTCAATTTAAACCAGCAAATAATAGAGCCTACTAGACTGGAGAATACACTAGACCTCATCTTCACTAACAATGATGATCTGATAAGAAATGTCACCATATCAAAAACAATATACTCAGATCACAACATAATTGAGGTTCAGTCATGTATGCGCGGAGCCCCAGACCGACATAATGAGATTAGTCACGAGGGAGCATTCACCAAATTCAACTTCAATAACAAAAACATAAAGTGGGACCAAGTAAACCAAGTCCTAACCGATATAAGCTGGGAAGATATACTAAGTAACACAGACCCCAACTTATGCCTAGAACAGATTAACTCGGTGGCACTCGATGTATGCACAAGGCTTATTCCTCTAAGAAAAAGGAGGAGTAGATGTAAAATAGAAAGAGACAGGCGCTCCCTTTACAGGCGACGGAAAAGAATAACAGAGCGGCTAAAAGAGGTCAATATATCTGAAATGCGTAGGGAGACACTGGTCAGAGAAATAGCAAGCATCGAACTTAAGCTAAAAGAATCCTTTAGGAGTCAGGAATCGCGGGAAGAACTAAAAGCCATAAATGAAATCGAAAGAAACCCAAAGTATTTCTTCTCCTATGCCAAATCAAAATCGAGAACAACGTCCAGTATTGGGCCCCTACTTAAACAAGATGGGTCCTACACAGATGACAGCAAGGAAATGAGTGAGCTACTCAAGTCCCAATATGACTCAGTTTTTAGCAAGCCGCTAACCAGACTGAGAGTCGAAGATCAAAATGAATTTTTTATGAGAGAGCCACAAAATTTGATTAACACAAGCCTATCCGATGTTATCCTGACGCCAAATGACTTCGAACAGGCGATAAATGACATGCCCATGCACTCTGCCCCAGGGCCAGACTCATGGAACTCTGTGTTCATCAAGAACTGCAAGAAGCCCCTATCACGAGCCTTTTCCATCCTATGGAGAGGGAGCATGAACACGGGGGTCGTCCCACAGTTACTAAAAACAACAGACATAGCCCCACTCCACAAAGGGGGCAGTAAAGCAACAGCAAAGAACTACAGACCAATAGCACTAACATCCCATATCATAAAAATCTTTGAAAGGGTCCTAAGAAGCAAGATCACCACCCATCTAGAAACCCATCAGTTACACAACCCAGGGCAACATGGGTTTAGAACAGGTCGCTCCTGTCTGTCTCAACTATTGGATCACTACGACAAGGTCCTAAATGCACTAGAAGACAAAAAGAATGCAGATGTAATATATACAGACTTTGCAAAAGCCTTCGACAAGTGTGACCATGGCGTAATAGCGCACAAAATGCGTGCTAAAGGAATAACAGGAAAAGTCGGTCGATGGATCTATAATTTCCTCACTAACAGAACACAGAGAGTAGTCGTCAACAGAGTAAAGTCCGAGGCAGCTACGGTGAAAAGCTCTGTTCCACAAGGCACAGTACTCGCTCCCATCTTGTTCCTCATCCTCATATCCGACATAGACAAGGATGTCAGCCACAGCACCGTGTCTTCCTTTGCAGATGACACCCGAATCTGCATGACAGTGTCTTCCATTGCAGACACTGCAAAGCTCCAGGCGGACATCAACCAAATCTTTCAGTGGGCTGCAGAAAACAATATGAAGTTCAACGATGAGAAATTTCAATTACTCAGATATGGTAAACATGAGGAAATTAAATCTTCATCAGAGTACAAAACAAATTCTGGCCACAAAATAGAGCGAAACACCAACGTCAAAGACCTGGGAGTGATCATGTCGGAGGATCTCACCTTCAAGGACCATAACATTGTATCAATCGCATCTGCTAGAAAAATGACAGGATGGATAATGAGAACCTTCAAAACTAGGGAGGCCAAGCCCATGATGACACTCTTCAGGTCACTTGTTCTATCTAGGCTGGAATATTGCTGCACACTAACAGCACCTTTCAAGGCAGGTGAAATTGCCGACCTAGAAAATGTACACAGAACTTTCACGGCGCGCATAACGGAGATAAAACACCTCAATTATTGGGAGCGCTTGAGGTTCCTAAACCTGTATTCCCTGGAACGCAGGAGGGAGAGATACATGATTATATACACCTGGAAAATCCTAGAGGGACTAGTACCGAACTTGCACACGAAAATCACTCACTACGAAAGCAAAAGACTTGGCAGACGATGCACCATCCCCCCAATGAAAAGCAGGGGTGTCACTAGCACGTTAAGAGACCATACAATAGGTGTCAGGGGCCCGAGACTGTTCAACTGCCTCCCAGCACACATAAGGGGGATTACCAACAGACCCCTGGCAGTCTTCAAGCTGGCACTGGACAAGCACCTAAAGTCAGTTCCTGATCAGCCGGGCTGTGGCTCGTACGTTGGTTTGCGTGCAGCCAGCAGCAACAGCCTGGTTGATCAGGCTCTGATCCACCAGGAGGCCTGGTCACAGACCGGGCCGCTGGGGCGTTAACCCCCGACCCACGGAACTCTCTCCAGGTAAACTCCAGGTACTGGCATCATGAGTCCGCTGGATTTACCCACCGGCGAGCATGCCTGTGAGGCACTGAGAACTGATTTGTTTTATTACTCTATTTCGATTAAGGCTCTTCATTAAGGTCTTATTGTCAGTGATATTTTCTAGTGCAGAGAAATTTTAATTTATACGCTAAATGTGATTCTTTTGTATAGGCGGCATCATTTTATAGCATCGTTGTCAGATATCGTTAACAAAACTTCTGCGTCCGGATGTACTGTTATTATCAGACAGGCTAAAGAAAATGCAGACAAGGCAACTCTGGCAAGCTCCTCTCACCTCTTTTAAGTAACAAGCTTTACTGAACTAAACATTCCTTAGTGGCGCGCCAGTGTGTAGCGTCGCACACACTTACGTAATAATAAGAAAACCTCTAAAGATACTGTATGTATAAGGAAAAAGAAGTTCTGCATTACGGTGGCTAGACACTCGAGTCGTGCTGGAAAGTATCTTGGGCAAAAATACCATATGTAAAAAAAATTTTTTTTTAGCTAATTTATTAAGCTTAAAGCCTATTGACTATCTGAGGGCCACTATGGCTACATATCACCTGTATACTACCAGTCATTGATACTTTAATCCCTAAAATAGGGATTAAAAGTCACTTCTATTATCAAGAAAAAAACAGTGGATGTATTAATCCTTAATTTCACGATATGGATTACATTATATAAGAATGCAATGTCGAAAGGAATTTCACAGGTATGGCCACTTTTATATGTACAAAAACGTTTGATACAGTGAACTATGTAAGCTGATTAAGGCTTTTCTGAACAAGAAACGAACTGCCCAAGTCAATACGGCAACAAAATCCTAGCCGACACTATGTGGAGCTCTGAAGGGTGATATCTTCGCCCCCCCCCCTACTATTCTTGTGCTGTACAAATGACATGTTCATTTGTGTTAAAGAGTAAATTTTATTTGTATGCGGATGACAGTGCTTTCTTAGTGTTAGGAAAATACTCACAAGATATAGCTAAGTTAAAAATTAAATGTCAAATAGATCAGAGCGGGTATACAATGCTTTGCGTCTAATTGTGATAATGAAGGATAACCCACTGAACAGATTATTACGTTTCTTTCATGTGTAAAAAATTAAACTTATGATTGTAAAACGTTTTTCAGATTGTCTTAAAAAGTTACTTACTTAGGTTAGGTTAGGTTAGGAAAGATTTGTCAGGAAACAGGACAAGTGTTTCCTGATGCGGGTCTTAGTCATATGATGACCCGCCGCTGGAGCTTTAGATCATCTGACCGAGGCCTTCCGCTGGCTTACCGGTCCACCCCTTTAAAAATTAGAGTAATGATTATAACCATTTCATGCTACTACTCACACACTTAGCTCCCAAAAGAGATGGACTTAAGAACTACAAAACACCAAATCTCTCTCTTCTATGTTTTAACATGCGAACTTTCCTGAAACGGCAGTTAGATAAAATCTGGTTCGAATTTTTAACCCCAAAGAGTTAGGCACTCAGGGTAACCTAAGAAAGGCAGTGCGTTATCGAGAGACAGTTGATCTCCATTTGGGTCCTTCAGCCTTGTCCTCCAGGATGCGACCCACATCAGTCGACTAACACCCAGGTACCTATTTGCTTGCTAGGTGAACGGGACAACAGGTGTAAGGAAACGCACCCAGTGTTTCCACCCTTGCCGGGGATCGCACCACGGACACGCAGCGTGTAAAGCGAGAGCGCTGCCTACCAGGCCATTGGCACCCTCAATAATTATCCAGTCCTGTCTAATCACGAAGATTTACTAATGTGAACTGTCCCTCAAGTTTCCATCTTCTGATTGGGAAAGGATGGATGTATGTATAGGCAAGTCTCCTTATTCCTCTGTACAACCATGTAACTTGTAAAAACAATCTTAATCCTTACAAAACTTTGGGGGCCCAGTCCCTGGACCCATTACGTACCTCTGTAATCTGTAAATACCTTTGTAACTTGTCATGATTGTGACCAGACCTACCTGGAGTTCATTACCTTTGTAAATTGTGAGTTCATTACCTCTATAACTTGTTCAGCTATCAAAACTTTGGAGTCCAGTCCCTGGACCAATTATGTACCTCTGTAATCTTTTGACTACCGCCCACAGGATGGGTATGGGGTGCATAATAAACATATTAAACTAAAATCCTTACAACGCTTGCCCCTGTTCGTCCAGCAATAAATGGGTACCCAGGAGTTAGTCGACAGTTGTGAATATAATTTCTAGGAGAGAGGCCCTAAAGGTCTTAATGGAATTAACCTCGACTTTCTTGGGTTATCTTGGACGCTTACTCTCCGGAGTTAATAATCTCAAGTGTCTTATTCTTCTACTCTGTCTCCAGTTTAAGCCGCCGTCATTCTCTTCAAATCTTTAAACTTTCTTCATTTAAAACAAATATGATTATAGCTTTTTCTTCTTTCCTAGAAGTGCAGTTTGGATGGACTTCTACTAAAAACCCATCCAGTTTTTTTCAATACTGCTCATGTGCCCTACCAGTAGTTTTAGCTATGATATTTTCATGGATATTTACTTAAGTTTATCGTATTCACTTAGTTTGGAAACTCTGGAGCTGTCACTGGAGGGTGCACACTCTGTTCCATTCTCTTCAGGTCACACACTCAGTTTTTCCTCAAGGACTGAAACACTGGGTTGGACACCCTGAGCTACTATCAGCAGGATGTTACCAGCAGCCATCGCTGTAGCAGTGAATGACTGCTTGATTGAGATGATCTTCATTGTTGAACCTCTACTGGTAATGCAAAAAGATGCTGCTCCTCTTCGTTTTCACTTTGAAATTAGCTGGAGAGAACTGCACATACCAGCAGTAGTAAACACCCAGCAAGTAGTGAGGAAAATATATTTTAAAGCACCTAAAACTATGAAATAGCCTGACACACGCATTTCTCTGCAGTAGCAGCTATCGGGAGAAAGACAAACACATGTAGTGGACTAAACCTTTACTGAGACAATTATTATTATAATCAAAAAGAAGCGCTAAGCCACAAGGGCTATACAGCGCTGCAGGGTAGGGAAGGAAGCAAGGGAATTGGATGGCAGAAGGGAGGGGGGATGATCAGCAGGTTACAGAAAACAGCGGGGCAGGGGATAGTACGGGGGTAGAGGGTAGCAAGAGATACAAGTAGAAAGGGCTGAAAGTATCAAAATTTGTGGAGTAAGTCAGTCGTTGTCAAAAAGTCAATGAGAGAGTCCGGATGAAAGGTGGGTCCATCAGCGAGAAGGGAAGGTAAAGAGAGAGCAGCGGGGCGAAGACGACGACAGAGGTAAATTCTGCGTGCTCGTTGATAAAGTGGGCAGTCCAACAGAATGTGGCTGACTGATAATGGAGCTTGGCAATTCTCACAGAGAGGAGCAAGACGCCTCTCCATGAGATATCCATGAGTAAGACGAGTATGGCCAATGCGAAGACGGGAGAGAGTAGTCTCCCAACCTCGACACTGGTGATAAGAAGACGGCCAGTAACCTATACTCGGTTTAATAGACTGAAGTTTGTTGCCGAGCATAGTAGACCAACGTTGTTGCCAACGGGTGTGAAGGTGGGAAGATATTACAGCAAAATAGTCCGTACATGGAATACCTCTATAAGAAACTGGTAGGTCATGTACTGCTGACCGCGCAGCAGTGTCTGCCTGTTCATTGCCCTGTACGTCAACATGACCAGGGACCCAACAAAAAACAATATCTTTATGCTTAGTAAAGATGCGGCGTAGCCAAAGTTGGATACGGAGGACTAAGGGGTGAGGTGTATCAAATTTTTGTATAGCCTGTAAAGCACTAAGGGAGTCTGAGACAACCACAAATGATGACACAGGCATAGATGCAATACGGATAAGTGCTGTAAGGATGGCATATAATTCAGCAGTAAAAATACTAGCTGAAGATAGTAAATGCCCTTGTACGACGCTGTCCGGAAACACTGCTGCGAATCCTACGCCGTCAGAAGACTTAGAGCCATCTGTGTACACAGCAATGGCATGAGAATGAGAGTGAAAGTGGTCAAGAAAAAGAGAGCGGGAAGCGACCGTAGACAGTTGGGCTTTCGAGCAAGGGAGGGAGAAAGAACAGACTCGAACAGCTGGAACTTCCCAGGGGGGTAGGGAAAAGTGTGATGCTACATGTACATAGAAAGGTGGTAGTTGAAGAGAAGACAAGAGCGAATGAAGGCGAAGAGAGAAGGGACGGAGTAAGCAGGGGCGGCGAACAAATAAAGAATGTCTACTAATATCAGTGACCATTCTATAAATGGAAGGATTGCGGAGATCATGAGAGCGTACATAGTAGCGCAGGCAATGGGCATCACGGCGATCGGATAAGGATGGAACGTTCGCTTCTGCATAGAGGCTTTCGACAGGGGAAGAGCGAAAAGCACCAAGGCATAAACGTAATCCTTGGTGATGAATGGGGTTAAGGCTAGAGAGAGTAGCAGGAGATGCCGCTGAATAGATCTGGTCACCATAATCAAGTTTCGATAAAATAAGGGTGGAATGTAGGTGAAGGAGGGTTCGACGATCAGCTCCCCACGAAAGATGAGCAAGGGTTTTAAGAAGGTTCAGCCGGCTGTGACAAGTTGCCTTCAGAGAGGTAATGTGAGGTTTCCAGGATAACCTACGATCAAAGAGGAGGCCCAGAAACTTGACTGTATCACGTTCAGGGATACGTGAGCCATAGAGGTACAAAGGATGATCAGAGATGACAGAGCGTCTAGTGAAAGTGATTTGGTGGGTTTTAGTGCTGGAAAATTTAAACCCATGTGTGGTGGCCCAATTGGAAACACGGTCGACTGCATGCTGGAGAGAAACTGTAAGGAGGTGACAGTCAGCGCCTGCACAGGCAATAGCGAAGTCATCAACATAGAGTGATGACCAAATATTTGATGGAAGACTAGAGGCCAAATCATTAATAGCAAGGAGAAAAAGTGTTGTGCTCAGAACACATCCCTGGGGGACACCTTCAGCTTGGATAAAGTCCGGGGAGAGCACATTATTAACCCGAACACGGAAATGCCTGTCAGTTAAAAAGTTCTTAAGGAAGGATGGTAGATTGCCTCGAAGGCCTAAGGAGTGGGCTTGGGCTAAAATATTATACCTCCAAGTTGTGTCATATGCCTTCTCAAGATCAAAAAATATGGCAATAACTGAGTGGTTATTCGCAAAGGCATTACGAACATACGTATCCAAGCGCAGTAAGGGGTCTATGGTAGAACGTCCCTTACGAAAGCCATATTGACGAGTGGAGAGACTGTTGTGTGTCTCTAAATACCACACTAAACGTCTATTTACTAGACGTTCCATTACTTTGCAAACTGCACTGGTAAGAGCAATGGGACGATAGTGGGAGGTTTCATGTCCCGTAGTGCCTGGTTTGCGGAAAGGGAGAACAATGGCGGATTTCCACAGCTGTGGAAGAACTCCTTGTGACCAAATAAGATTGTAAAGGCGTAATAGGACTGCAAGGGCTGACTGATGTAAATGTTGTAGCATACGAATATGAATGTCGTCGGGCCCAGCTGCCGATGATCGACAAGCTGAGAGTGTTGCCTCCAGTTCTTGAAGTGTAAAAGGCACATTATACTGTTCTTCTCTGAGAGAAGAAAAGTCCAAGGGTGCTAACTCTCTGGCAGACTTTGAGGAAAGAAATGAGGGGCATAGATGGAGTCCCTGAGAAATACGGACCAGATGATTGCCAATTTCATTGGCAACATCTAGTGGGTTTGCTATATCAACACCGGCAACCCGCAGAACAGGAGCCGGGTCAGGAGAATATTTACCACTCAGTTTTCGTACTTTTTTCCAGACTGCACTCATAGAGGAAGCAGAGGTGATGGTGGAGACATAATCTCGCCAGCAAGTGCGTTTAGCATCACGGATGACACGGCGAGCGATCGCACGCTTCTGTTTAAAATCAAGGAGTCGCTCTGTGGTTCTATTGTACCGGTACCTGCCCCATGCAGCGCGTTTCAAACGTACTGCACGAGCACAAGCAGGAGACCACCAAGGAACGCATTTCTGAGAATGCCTGCTCGAAGTTTGGGGTATAGAATGAGAAGCTGCGGTGAAAACGGAGGATGAGAAGAGGTGTAAAAGCTCATCGATGGAGGACGAAGAAGGAACCTCTTTAAAAACAGTCAGGTGTGAGTAAAGGTTCCAATTTGCCCGATTAAATTGCCAGCGTGGGGTGCGAAGAGGTGGCGAATATGAAGGGGAAGTAAGAATGATTGGGAAATGATCACTGTCATGTAAGTCCGGGAGAACAGACCAAGTAAAGTCTAATGCGGCGGAGGAAGAGCAAACTGAGAGATCGATGCAAGAGAGAGTATGAGTCCGAGGATCAAAATGGGTGTGAGTACCTGTATTTAAAACATGGAGGGGGTGGGTGGCAAGAAAAGCCTCTAACTGAATTCCACGGGAATCACAGTGAGACCCTCCCCAGAGGAAATGGTGGGCATTAAAATCACCAAGTAACAGAATTGGTGGCGGTAATGACGAAACAAGGAAGGCAAAATCCGGAATAGATAATGCCCGAGAAGGAGAGAGATATAAAGAACAGAGCGTATACCACCTATGTAAGTGGATACGGGCTGCTGTGTAATGCAGCGAAGTATGAACAAATAGCTGATGGTACGGAATATCAGTGCGGAGAAGAAGGGCACTTTCATTAAAGGTCCCATCAGGAAAAGGATCTGAAGAATACAATAAATTATAGCCTGAGATGTGAGAAATAACAGCAGAGTGTAATTTTGGTTCCTGTAAGCAAACACCAACAGGGGCAAACTGGGAGAGTAACATCTGAAGCTCACCCCGATTACCCCTGAGGCCACGTATATTCCACTGTAAAAAGGCCATGATTGGCAATGATAAAGATACTTGAAATCCGCAGGTAAGGGTTCCTACGGACTAGGAGGGTTAGAAAAGTCCACATGCGGAGGCAGTGGAAAATGTTCAAGCAGCGAAGGAACGGTGCGCTGTGAAGAAAGGAGTTGCGCAGATGGAGCAGAGGAGAGAGAAAGAGCGGAAGGTGGATCAGTGTCCATTGATGGTTTGGTCTCTGCAATATATTCAGAGATTGCTTCAAGTGTTTCAGAATTCAGAGATGTCGTATGGGAGACAATATTGGGAATGGTAGGGGGAGGATGAGTAAAGATTGGAACTGTATTGGACTGTACCAAGGTAGGGGGGGGCGAAAGGGTGGAGGGAACTGGAGAAGCGTGGCAGGGGACAGAAGAGACAGGAACCTGGGAGGTGGCAGAAGAGGAAGAAACTTGGGAGGGAACAGGGGAGGAAGGTACATTACGAGGAGGAGGGTGAACCTCTGCACTTGTAACTGAGCCAGTGAGAGGGGAAGAACTAGGGACAGAGACAGGGAGGGTAAAATGAGGAGGTGGAAGATGGGTAGGAGGTGTTACCGGACCTTTTTTTGACTTTTGAGAAGTAGAGGGACGATTGGGAAGAGGTGTCGTACGAGGTCTCGTCGATACTGAGGCTTGTAAGAGAGAACTCGAAGAAGCGAGATTAGACTGAGGCGTTGAAGTAGGGACGTCTGAGCCGAGGACAGCAAAAGGATTAGATACAGGAGTGATTATGGGAGAGGTAACCACAGAGGTGGGTGTAGAAGATGGGATACCAGAAGTGGGGGGACGTTTTGAAACACGGGAATAAGAAACACGTGGGAGTCTCCCTTGGAGGCGGAGATGAGAAACTGCCATGGCATAAGGGAGACCTTCTGTCTCTTTGAGGTAACGGATTTCCCGCTCGTTTAAATAGACCTGACAACGGCGAGAGTACGAAGGGTGAGCCTCATGACAGTTAAGGCAAGAGGGAGATCGATTGCAAGACGTATTAGAATGGTCATCGGCACCACAGACTGGGCATTCGGCGATAGATCTGCAATATTTCGCTGGATGGCCAAATCGCCAGCAATTTCTACACTGTTGTGGTGTAGGGATCACCTTTCGAACTTGTAACCGATGTCCTGCTATATAAACTGAGGATGGGAGTTCTCGGCTGTCAAAAGTTAAACGAGCCACATTGCTAGGGTATCGTCTCCGCCCACGGGCAGGAAGAACGTAAGTGTCTACCTTGAGGATTGGGAGATCTTGGAGTTCCAGCTGTTCTAGAATGTCGGTGCCACATGTCTGGAAATTTTGTTGAACTATGGTATGGGGCAGAATAACGGTACCACTACAAGAATTGAGGGAATGATGTTTTTCAAGGGTGACAGGAACAGTATCTATATGGGAAAGACGAGAGAGCTCACGAGCCTGGGTAGCATTCTGTACGGTAATGATGCGCGTACCGCTCTTAAGAGCATGAAAAGAAATATCTTTACCAACATGGCGTAGGAGTGCCTTGCCAATACTATGGTCAGAAAGATAGGCAGTAGAGGAAGTTGGTCGTAAAGTGAAGAATTTAGTCCACTGTTCAGTCTGAAACTGAGCGTGGAAAGGTAGTGAAGGACGTGTCGATCTTTTCTGAGAAGAACGAGAAGGTGAAGGTGGAGAAGTATCATCAGCAGGTAATTGTCGTTGACGTTTAGGCGTGGGACCAGAGTTGGTCCGACGTGGAACGGGTCGGCGATTTGAAAATTGCCGCACCGTAGAGGGAGAGGCCGGAAGCATAGTCAGAGGAGAGCGAAGGTCTGATAAATCGAAGGAGTCAGTCGAGGCCTCAGTACCTGAAGCAGGTGAGGAAACAGCACCGGCAATAGGTACAGAGGCATGAGGAATGTCTGAAGAGTGGTCCAAAGACGAGGCGGGGTCAGAACGGGGTGCGGTATCAAGAAGGGGCCCGGGGGTACCAGGTTCATGGACTAGGGCTGCCATGGTTAGGTTACTTCTTTCTTTTTGTTTTTAAGAAAAAAAAAGAAAGAAGAAAAGAAAATAAAAATAAAAAAAAGAAAAAAAAAGGGGGGGACCGGGGAGGGATAGTTCCTAGGAGGAATGAAAGGGCCAGAAATCTCCCTCCGCGCCCAAGAGGACTCGACACCGCTAGTAGCGCAGATGCAGCATGGAACCCGTGCCATACCCTACCCTTCATGCCAGTAAACCAGCAATCTGGGATAGCAACCTCACATCTGCCGAGCTACCTCGGTGGACAAAAGAGAGGGCGGCCGGATATCCGCCACAAAGCATACCTCCTTCAGCCACCACCCCCGGAATCCGAAAGGTGGCTTCCAGAGATACACCCGTCGCCCAAAAGACACCCAAAGCTACTCCGGGATACCGGAGAGGGATCGGGACATCCCTAGGCAATCCAGATTCCACGGCAAACTACGCCACCGCCAAGAAACCTCAACGGAATGGGATCGACCCCGGTGTCCTTTCCTCTACCTAGGAACTAGCGTGCCTGTGGGAGAAATCCCAAAGGACAAAAAGAGGAAGGGCAAAAGGGAGGAGTGGGGAGGAGGAGGAGGAAAGGAAAAAGGGGAGGATGGGGAGGATGGGATAGGGGAGGGGAGATTGGGGGGTAATTAGGTTCGGTCTGAGGAAGAAGACCGATAGGTCTAATTCCTCAGACCAAGAGCCTCTTCACCACGCCAAGGAGCCCCCCTTGAAGAGGTTACTGAGACAAGATCAGAAAGCCTTGTTCAGCTACACGTCTTTCTCCCTATTAGTGTCAGCAATATGACCTAAAATCAGCAAATAGGAGTGAGCTAGCACGCGTCAGGAGCACTGACCAGACGTTGTGAAGAGACTAGAACTAGATGGATCAATAAATTAGCAACACGCTCTCTACACTCTAGTCAAGCTTCCTTGTAGTGCGTGTATGTTGCATGTCATGACTAAGTTTATATCACATAGTTTCTGAATGACCTTTCAATTCATGGGTCTTTCAAACCCACGTAGAGAAATTTTATCTATCATTAAGGCTTTGTTCCTGTTATTATTATTATTATTATTATTATTATTATTATTATTATTATTATTATAATTATATTATGAAACCAGAGATTATCCACTATCCTCCTTCCTCTGGCCTTTCAAGGGAAAGTTAAGTTTATTTAGGTACAGGGTGCACATAAATGCAATTATCATACATAGTAACATGTGTAAATGACCTTGGATAACCCAGCAAGGTCAAAGTGACTTATTTCCTTTGGGGTCCTTGGTAATGCCTAATAAAGGGCTCTTGATATTAATACCATAATAATCTTCCTTCTCCACACAGAGGCTGCGCAGCAGGACGGTGATGCGGTGGGTGTCACTAGGGGTTCTGACCTACGTGTATGTGGTGGGGGAGCTAAGCCACTTTCTGCTGGGGATCGTGTCTAGGCCAATGAGCCAGGAACTCCACTACGGCGACCATGCCTGCCTACCTAACCCCAACCTCTCGAACAAGTCTGACGAATGCCGCCCGTTAAATGAAACCAGGTGGGGGCCGAGTGCTGCGTAAGGAAGACATAGTAACAAGCCTCGTCGACATCAGCTGTTTTGATGGTGTTAAGGCTGTAGGTAGTATGTTCGACGGTGATACAGCCTTGTGGCTGCAGGGATCGAGTCATAGTTCCTGGCCCCGCCTCTTCGCGTTAAGAGAGTACATAAGGTTTTCGGATTATTAACCTAAATGGATATAAGTCATTTTGACTTGGGTTATCCTAGGTAATTTATGCTATGTATGATGACTGTAATTTTGTGTACCTGTGCCTAAATAAACTTAAAAACCTGAAGGATTAGCCACCTATGATAACCCAATAGTCAGTGCGTCATCGAGGACTGTCTTATTTCCATTGGGGTCCCTTTAATCTTGTCCCCCAGAATGCGATCCACACAAGTCAACTATAACTCAGGTACCTACTTACTGCTAAGTGAACAGGGACAGTAGGTGTAATTAAACATGCCCAACGTTTCCATACATGCCGGGGATCGAACCACGGCCACTCAGAATGTGAGCTGAGGGCGCTATCAATCGAGCCACATACCTTTAGGATTTAGAATGTGAAAAATTATGATTATTATTATTATTGCAAATCACCTGCAGGAGGTTACAGGGGATTACCTGAACTATTTCCTACAAGTAATCTGGGTGAGGTAAGTGGGACTCAGTCACAGTAGATCACTGAACTGCAACTCCTTCGACTGCCCATAACCTTACTACTTTCACAAAAAACTAGACCTAATAATTATAATATTAAAACTGGTACTCTCGTTCATTGAAATTCGGTGGACTGTATGGTATTTTGGTTGCTTGCTGGGTACACAAAAATATAACTATTAGTACAGTGCATATAATAATGGTGTTAATAGAAAAGAACTTTGTATTACCACTTACCATCTAATTGCTGGAAGACACTTAGTGCTGATGGAACACACCCTAACCTGACCCCTGGGGGCTAGAATTTACGATGGCCAAATTATTATTATAATCAAGGGGGAAGCGCTAAACCCGGAGGATTATACAGCGCCTGAGTGGGGGGGGATGTGGAAGGCATTCAGGCTTAATTCGGGGCACTGGAGCACAGACCCAATACCCTAAATCAAGAGCCTCACCAACATCAAGGAACCTTCCTTGAGGGGTACGATGGCCAAAGCAAGACTACTTAAACATGGATAAGCATCACTTAGCTGTGTTGCTAGGAAGGATTCATTGAAGTCCTCGATGTTTACATCCTCCACATACAATTCTTGAGGTCCCGCAAATTTGTCCCAGTTCTTCAGCAGGGGACATTAACACGGGTTCCTATTACAAATTCAGGCCGAAATACCTCATTTTGGCCTCCGAGAACGCACGATAATTAACAATTTCCCACTACATCCAACGTTCACACATTCAAAATGGCATCTCCCCCCCAGCGTCCCTACTGGCTGTTCCATCCCCTCCCTCGAAATTTCTCGAAGGGTCCAAAGAGTATCATATTTTATTACACAGTTATGTTCTACATTTAGGAAATTATGTAAAAAAAAATCCACTTAGGATTTATAATAGTACCACTGGCTAGGATTATGGTTTGGCTATGTAAAGGTGACTCCTATGGTCCTATGGCTTCAATTTTGTTGCTGGTGTCAGGATTTTTTTTTTTTTTTTTTTTTTTTTATTTTATTTAAAATACAATACATAGCTTAACATAAAAACCCTTAAACTAGGGTTGATACACATTGTATATAAACACATTTTGAAAACAATCTCTCAGAACGTACAATAGCAAATAAACACAATATTAACAAACACAAGAGGTTACACAATTATACTAGAAAATATCGCTTGTGACAAAACATAACATTAGGAAAATGGGCAATCTTAACCCTATGTACACAAGAACAACAACAAGAACATAACATGTAGGTGACCCCTGTAGCAGGTTCAATAATATAAATAAAACCATAATCCCTTCGGTATACACTATTTACATAATATACTGGGACATTGCCAATGCACAATACAATACAATAAGAAGAATAGTATGATAAATATATAAATATATCGGTTACTCACAACCAACACAAATAATCTATAACCGAAAGAACCTACATCACAATCTCATGATAAAACAAAGTACATACTCGCCTTACCACAAGTCTTACGAGTCAGCCACAAAACTAGAAAAAGCCATAATCATTCCGCACTCATCTACAGGCTATACACATTATATAACATAGCAATAAAATGCTCGGTACAAACACACAAAACCCCGTTTGCCAGGCCATAGCCGAAAGGTACATCAAGTACTTCAACAAAGAAAGAAGGCAGTAGACTCTGACTTAAGACATCTATAACACATATAACTTCACCACCACATCCACTCACACAACCACATTTTCCTCAACCACGCATTACACAGATACACACAGTAAACCAGCCGTTGTGCATACCCAACCCCGGAGACAAGCCCGTTCCATCCCCTGAAATTCACTCCCCCCCCCCCCTTTCACAACGTTAACAATGCTCTCACACTCATACTACGGTACCCTGCTGAAAAAGCCTGGTCCCAGCGACTTCCATATATTTCCCGATTATAACACAACGTTCTATAAATGGTCCCCGCCAACACCCTTTTGCGCACCTCCCAATCCCCATTCCTTCTCATTGCCCAGGATACAAAAACAAAATCCGCAATTATATACGTGATTGCACGTTGCACAGGCGCCTCGACGCCTCCCACGTCCAAACTTAACGCCCTCAATACTAATATCCCGCCTCCTCCCACTGTCCTCAGAACCTTACCCATCCATTCCCTGATACTCCCCAAATTATCACAAAAATACACTACATGAAACGCAGTCTCCTCATCCCCGCACACCCGACACGCGCCCTCCACCATCAACCCTCTTTCCTTAAGTGCAGCACCCGACGGCAGTATACCATGGAGAAAACGGAAAAATACCTCTCGCACATTTGGACGCACGCGCATCAACCGTAATCTTTCCCATATATCCTTCCACGCATACATAGGGTAGATACTCTCAGCCTTCACGACTACCTTCGTCCTTACAACACGCTCCAAAACACCCACTCGAACTTTATTAGGGTCCCGTACATGCAGCAACGCCCGCAACACGTCTTCACACACTTTCATCTCCGACCCTCCCCACCACATTCGCACCTCTTCATGCAAGCCATTCACGCCCCTCCCTGCATGACCCCGCACACGGCGTAACCCCCACTTCAAATAAATGCACTTGACTCTTAACCGTAAATCAATCAACCCCAATCCTCCTCTGTTGACCGGTAAAGTAACCACACTCCTACTCAACCATTCACACCCGGAACCCCAAAGAAAATGGAAAACCCTCTTTAACAGCCTCGTAACATCCGGACCTGCTAACGGATATACCGCAGCCACGTGCCAGACTTTACTGTATAACAACACATTCACAACAATCGCACGCTGATGTACTGTCAAATGAGTTGGTCTCAACCCATCCAATCGCCCCACCACTCGATCCACAACAAGTCCAGAATTAACCATCCTCGCCTCTCTCGCACTACGCATATACACTATTCCACACACTTTTATCCTGTCCACCATATTCCAACGTACATTCCTTCCCCAACTCTCTCTTCCCACCCAATCTCCTAAGACCAGTAATTTTGATTTTTCCACATTAACTCTTAACCCGGTAACCCCCGCGAAATTATCAATAACATCTCCAACCGCACGTAAACTCCTCTGCGTTCGCACGAGTATTGTCGTGTCATCCACATACCCTATTATTCCCTGCACTCCACTTCCTACTCCCCAATCCACCTCCATACACGCTTCCACCTTTCTATAGAAAGGGTCTGTTAAACAGGCAAACAACAATTGAGACAGGGGACAACCCTGCCTAATACCCCGACCCATGGATACCCACTTCCCCAATTTCCCATTTACTTGTACACACACTCCCACACCTGTATACAATGTCTCTGCCCAACGTACCACCTCCTCCCCAAAACCCTGCCTCCTTAATATATACCACAACACCTCACGTTCTACACTATCATACGCCGCCTGCCAATCTAACGCTAAGACACCCCCCCCCTGCTCCCCTCCCGACCCTTCCACAAAATTCTTTATAATACTATGCCCGTCATACATCGTCCTCCCAGACACACCATATTGTCCTCTCGCAACCACTCTATCCACCACACACTTCATCCTATTTCCTAAAATTTTTGCAAAAATCTTATAATCAGCACACAGCAATGATATTATCCTAAAGTCCCGCACCGTGTCCTGTTTCTTACCTTTTGGCACTAAAACCACAACCGCAGTTCCTTGCAACCTGCCCATCCTCCCCTCCCTTTTCATCGTATTCATTAGTTCTACTAAGAAGGACTTCAACACATTCCAATGGCTCACATAAAACTCGCAGGGCAAGCCATCCAGACCTGGAGCCTTACCCCGTGCCATCCCCTCCAAAGCCCTCCACACCTCCCCTTCTTCAATATCCCCCCCCAACGCCATGCGATCACTGCTACTTAGCACACAAGATACATTCTCCCCCAACCTCCCGAAAGCCTCCCCATCCACTCCTACACTCAGTAAATTTTTTCCAAACCACCTATCAACGTAATCACTCATTGCCTCCGTTGTTCTTAACTCATGTCCCGCCCTATATCCACCTAAGTCCTCATGTACCACCAGCCTATCAATTTCCATAGCCATACGTCGCTGCCTCTGTCCCCTTAACACACAGGCCGATGGTCGGTCACCCCACACCGCCTCTTCAATTCCACCCTGCACTCTCACCGCATCAAATCTATCATTCTGCAAATCACGAATCCTTCCTTTTAACAACTCGATTTCCTCCATGGGATACTGCCCTGCCTGCACGCCCCTCTCATAACAACTTTGCAACCTACCCTCGAAATACTGCTGCAACCCGTACGTCATCCAACCCTGGTACTTTCCCCATCGCACATAAAACTGCCGGATCCTCTCCTTAGCTACCCCATCCCACCACCCCAGCAAGTCACCCACATCCCTACCCTCTCCCCACAAATTCTCCCACATTGTCCTAAAATCTAACCCCGCCTCCTCCACCCCAAGAAGTCTCACATTTAACTTCCAATACCCTGGATACCTCTTAGGTAAGCTGGCCCAAGTCAAGTCCGTATAAACAGCTCTATGATCCGTGTAAACAGCTTCCACCGTACGCACACACATCACTCGCACACTTCTCGTCACATATAACCTATCGAGCCTGGCCGCGTATCCCTGTCTATGAAACGTATGCTCAACCATTAGGTCCCCACCTCCAATAACATCCCTTAACCCCACGCCCAGCAAAAGATCCCTTAGGCTAACCAAAAAACACCCTGCCCCCCGTGGCTCCACATCCTTTCTACGTACTATACAATTCCAATCACCGCCCATGATTGTTACCGAGGGAAGAGATCTCAAATAATAAACCAAAACATCACGCACAAATTCATTCTTCACCCGTACATCACGCTCCGCCGGCGCATACACACAAACCACTGCCAGTCGCTCACCTCTCCACCATCCATCTACCCGGAGTACCCTACCCTCCTCCCCTCCCTCACATCTAATTACAACAAACGGGCTTGTCTCCCGAATCAGAATTCCAACCCCACCTTTCAAACGGTCCGAATATGCCACAAACACACGATATCCGTCCACATTCAAATCCCGACCCGCCTTAAAGTTATGCTCCTGCATGAATACAATATCTATGGCATGACGCCTCAGAAACCCCTGGAGCCACAAACGCTTCACATTCATACACAACCCATTTACATTCACAGTCATACACCTGAAACCTTCTTAAGGGGTTTTACACGCTGCCCTGTAACTCCTTTCATAGACACGTCACCAGCCTTCCTATTTTTCCCACCATGCTCACCACAGTGAGCTCTATTCCCTCCCCGGTCGAACACCTGACCGGACACACCTGTGGCGCCTCCACTCACCACATCAGCCCACGGTTTCTTCCCCGGTCTTTGCGCCGGGGTCAAGACATCATCGGAATCAGAGTGCGTTGCCGCCCTCTTCCGCCGAACACTCTCTGCATCCATGGTCTGGTCGGGGGATGCCTCACAATGCACCTCCGCCGCCACCTCGACCACGGTCACCATTCCCGTAGAAGAGGCACCTGCAGTCAGCTGGCTGTCTCTCCTCTCGTCCTCACTCTCCTCAGGTCCCACCACCGATTGTACATCATCTCCAGCTCTCTTCGTCTCCAAAAACTTTTCCGTCAACTGCTCCAGAGCCACATCCTCTGCTCGTTCTCCTCCACTCAACTTGGTCTCCCCTTCCACCAAAGCGGAGACTGTAGATTCTACAGGCATCGATGGGCTCGACCCCACCGTCGGGAACTCTCTCTCCACCTCCTCACTCCAAGACGAACTATGGCCCTTTACAGGCGTCCCGCTGGCAGGCCCCGCCTTCGGGTCAGGCCCTCGCTCCGTCCTTCTGTCTGCAACCTGTCGTTGCTGCTGCCTCTCACACTGTGCTGCCATATGGTCATAAGCACCACATAGCCTGCAGGTCTTGCGCTGCCCTGCGTAATACACCATCACTTGCGTCCTAAAGTCGTCCAGGATGACAAACGACGGGATGGGATGCCTCAGCGTCATCTTTAGGTTGAACGTACCCTCCGGCCAGCCGGCGTACGCCCCATCCACCCAGGTACCTGCCATTGCCAGATGCACAGTACCATAACGTTCAAAAACGTTCCGTATATCTGCCTCGTCAGCTTCGAAAGGCACGTTGCGTACCTTCACCCAAGTGTAGTGTCGCGACACGTCAATTAAACGAACTCGTATTGCCGAGTTTACGTCCACACAGCCATCTTGATACTGCTCCACCAGGCGCTCATACACTGCCGTCGATCGTAGCTTAACGAATATTCGGTAAGCCCCGTTGAGCGATACTCCATACAAATCTTGATCAGCAATGCCGTATGTGTCGCGAATAATCAAAGGTAGAAGCACCTGTGCGGACTGAGGCGTAATTACACCCCGCACTAAATCAAAGCACACAGTGTTGACGCGCCTTCTGACAGTCTGCGCCATCTTGTGAAAATCAATCTGCGCAGGAAGGCCTCTCAACCAGGAGCGTGTGCGCAGCACAACCTCACGGCAATAAAGCGATGAGGTCAATCAGGTGTCAGGATTAAATATATATATATATATATATATATATATATATATATATATATATATATATATATATATATATATATTGGTACCACAGTTGAGGCCTGGAAACTAGTTTTGACTGCATATTTATGAATTTAAAGAGAAAGATGGCTCCAGCTTCATCCTGTTCCCTATCCGTATATCTCTTGTAAATAAAGTTAGAACCCCTAAACCTAGCCTTGTAAAACCCTGTGTTAAAGAGAGAGAGAGAGAGACTTATTAAAGCTCTCCATCATAAACCGCTGGACTTAACATCTTAGCGTCCAAATTTCAGTTCCGGTATGAAAGCAGGGAAAGTTGAGTCTGTCTCGCTCTACCTGTGGTTCCGTGTGCATGAAACACCCTGCATTATGCAGCACAGCAATAATTTCTCTCCCTCCCTCCCCTCGTATTTGCTGAAGAGGGCCTCAATTGGGGCCGAAACATCCAGACCTGCCGAATTTTTCCTAAAATCTATAGTGTGGTATTTCGTAGGTTTTATGACATCCTCATCTGCAGCACTTGCCTGGTATCTGAACACACGACTACCATCCTGCTATGGGAGTGTGAAACCTAGCCAGTGTTACTCTCTCGGGAACGGAGGTTCAAGCCTCCACCATTCCTTGCGTTGATCCACGCGGATTTTAACGCTTCATGTGATAATTATCAACCTTTTCTGACTTCACACTAAGTTTTTTTTTTTCCTGTTCCTATGTCTCGGCATATTAAGCTCCCTTGTACAGTGAAATTTTGCGTAAATAGCACAATGATAGGCTTTCTTAAAACGTGATATTCATTGTTATAAACTTTACAGTATGATTTACGAAAAAAAGCTCTGTATAGAGGAGCTTTACAATATTCCCATCTGGCAGTGAAAATTTAAGGTACACCTTAATGAGCACGGTGTAGTCGATAGGCTTCAAACCCCCCATTAACCAACTAACACTCCGTCAGTGTCTCCGTCAGTGTTGCACCCGCATTTTTATTCCTTTTTTCTTACAAATAATATCAGGTTCAGCGCCTCTAATGTTGAGCTCTGGCTCTTGGGTTCACAGGACTAGCCTCTACTTTTTCCTCCTCTTGGACCTTCCGCTTCTCTAGAGCCCTGATCCCTTCAGGGAGGTACCTTGATACAGATCAGGGGATCTTGATTTGATTCAATGGGATCTTGGTGCAGATCAGGGGCTCTTGATTTTGATCAGGTGGTTATTGATGCAGGCCAGGGGCTCTTGATGTGGATCAGGGACTCTTGATGCAGATCAGGAACTCTTGATGCAGATCACGGGACTCTTGATGCAGATCACGGGACTCTTGGTATGATCAAGGAAGTCTAGATCCAGGGAAGTGGATCTGGCCTTCCATCCCTGGGCGCCAACTTTATTTCCTCCTATTCCCCATGTTGCCCTGCGTGTTTAGCACTTCTTATGATTATTATAATAATTGAAGAGGGAATACAGTATTTTCTAACTGTCCCCTTGATGCTGTCCTCTCCTTGGATCAAACCTGATTACTTTCCTTTTCCTAGTCTTTGTAACCCATACTGTTTTAGAACTTATCCATATAATAATAAAATAATAATAATAATAATAATTATTATTATTATTATTATTATTATTATTATTATTATTATTATTATTATTATTATTATTATTATTATACCTCAATTTTATTACTTAAATTACCAGTAAGTGCTAAACCTGTAGAGGTCATGTAGCACCTAGGGGTGGGAGGCAATCATGTTTGCATCGACACCATGCCCAGCCTTTCTAGGGCAGGGTAGGTGCCTGAGCCCGAGCTTTCAGCTCACAACACTGTCATTCCCATCAGCCCCCTTGGGGCAGGGATGGCAGACTAGAGAGGCCTAGCTTGTGGCTAGGCCTGGGGACACTTGGTCCCAAAGATGAGGAGGTACTTGTGCCTCCTCCCATGGGAGACTTAGGTCTCAGACATTCCCTAAAGAGGGAGCCAAGGCCGGGCCACCACTTGGAAAAGGCCCGGGCTGGGAGAATACCGGCGAATCTTTAATAATAAAATAATAATCATGTTTGATCCAAGGAAGAAGAGGTAAGTCTTCTTCCATGGATCTAAAGCCCTTCACTGGCATCAAGGCCCCTCTATGAATGGACTGATTGATTTGGGTGTTGATTTTCTGTCTCTCTTCGTCCTGGGCTCTTTTATGTTATACAGTCTTTTTTTTTTCTTTTTACACATTGATAGTCTCCCATCAAGGTAGGGTGACCCGAAAAAGGAAAAAACACTTTCACCATCACTCACTCCAATCCTGTCTTGCCAGAGGAGCACCAATACTGCAGTTTAAAACCGCAAATATATCCACCCCTCCTTCAGAGTGCAGGCTGTGTCCATATTTTTTATATCATGGTGTACCGTGTACAGTATTTTGTATGTCCTTGTCATGGTTCCCCTTCTGCATCTTTCTTGATATGTGAAGGCAAATTCTTTGGTTTCCCACCAAACATGGTGACCCAATGAAGAAAACGTGTTCACCGTCATTCATTCAGTCACAATCTAGAATGGTGCTATGTCAACATTCACAATTCATATTTCAGTCACTACAACTTTGTTTTTTGTTTGTGGGCTTCACACTTGTGCTGTATACTCGAGGATTATTTTACACTTGTTGTAATAGTCAGTTTTAAAGGATTGTAATTTTTTTTGTGATTTTTTAAAGGCCATTTTCATGTGTGCTATTCTGGCATAGATTATACTAATGTTATATTATTTGTATGGTCCAAATGACAGGTTAGAACAATATATGGTAAAATTGATATGTGATACTGACAGGTTGTTGGAAAAAGACAAAATGTAAACAGGACATTTTATTTAGAACTGGTCACTGTATAAGTGTCAGGTCCTAGTACCAAAATGTTTCCAATAAAATTTTCTAGTTTTTGCACTGTCTTTTTTCCAGTAGCATAGAATGTATTCTCAGGTCCTTTGTCTTCTTATTTTGTAATATTTTTTTTGGCCAGGCAATATAAAGTGTGGGTATACAATATGTAGGATACACAAATAACCCACACATAGGAGAAAGAAACTTATGACAACATTTCTGTCTGGCTTTAATCATTAACTTGACACTAGTTAATGATTCAAAACATCATCATACTTTTCTCCTATATGCGGGTTATTTGTGTATTGTTCCTGTCACGATATTGTGCCTTTTTATTCTTCAGTTTGTATGATCGTTGATTTTCAGATGGAAGCATTTGTATCTCATTACATATACGTATATATATACAAAACATTGCATCAGAATGTATTTTTCTCCATGAGCTGCTTACCATGCAGCCTGTTTGTAATGTACGACCCATTGCCTAGCACCATCCTACTTGCTTAGAGACAGCCAGCGTCTACTAATAAGTCTAATGACTTTCTTGATAAGGTTCAGGATTGCTTTTTAGAACAGGTTGTGACAGAACCAACTAGAGGAAACAATCTGCTTGACTTGGTTCTTGCCAACAAAGATTCACTAATTAATAATCTTGAGGTTAATGATGAGCTTGGGGAAAGTGATCACAAATCACTTAGTTTTAATATATCATGGAATTACCCAGATAACTGCACTCAAATCTCTGTCCCAGATTTTCGCTTGGCCGACTTCATGGGACTGAAAAATTACCTGGGTGGGCTAAATTGGGATGTCCTGACTATGGGTCAGGTAGGTGATCTTGGTTGCCAATATGACGTTTTTCAGAGCATAGTTCTAGCTGCCCAGACAACTTTTGTTCCAAGTAGGGAAATTAGATCTAACAAAAATGATCCCAGATGGATGAGCAATATATTAAAACATCTCATTGGTCAAAAGAGAGGCATATACATATGGGTGTATCAAAAGAGGGGATGGGCAGTTAAGAAATCAATATATTCAATTAAAGAGAGAAATAAAGAAAGGAATAAGAGAAGCAAAAAGAGATTATGAGGCTAAGGTCACAAGGGATTCAAAGACTAACCCAAAACGGTTCTTTCAGGTATACAGAAGTAAGATTAGGGACAAGATTGGCCCACTTAAGAGTAACTCTGGTCAGATCACTGACAGTGATAAGGATATGTGTGAAATTCTAAATACCTACTTCCTCTCAGTTTTCACCCAGGAAAATACTAGCGATATTCCTGAAATAATAGATTATGTAGAACAGGATGATCAACTATGTATGATTGCGGTAACTAGTGACATGGTCCTCAGACAAATAGAGAAACTAAAACCTAACAAATCCCCAGGTCCTGATGAACTGTTTGCAAGGGTGTTAAAGGAATGTAAAGAGGAGCTTAGCATACCTTTGGCTAATCTTTTTAACATGTCACTACAAACTGGCATAGCGCCTGATAAGTGGAAAATGGCAAATGTAATACCTATTTACAAGGCAGGTGACAGGTCCTTGGCTTCGAACTATAGACGAATAAGCCTTACCTCTATAGTGGGAAAATTTATGGAATCAATAATTGCCGAACCAATTGGTAGCCATCTTGACAGGCACAGATTGATTAATGAATCTCAACACGGTTTTACAAAGGGGTGTTCCTGTCTTACGAATTTACTAACTTTTTTCACTAAGGTGTTTGAGAAGGTAGATCATGGTAATGAATATAATATTGTGTATATAGACTTCAGTAAGGCTTTCGATAGAGTTCCACACCAGAGGCTGTTGAGGAAACTTAAGGCACACGGAATAGGAGGAGAAATTTTTTCCTGGGTAGAGGCATGGCTGACAAATAGACAGCAGAGAGTTTGCATAAATGGGGAGAAATCAGAATGGGGGCACGTCACAAGCAGTGTTCCTCAGGGGTCAGTGTTGGGACCGTTGTTGTTCACAATTTACATAAACGACATAGATGAGGGAATAAATAGTGACATAAGCAAATTTGCTCGTGACACCAAAATAGGCCATCCAATTCATTCTAATGAGGACACTAGAGCACTCCAGAATGATTTAAATAGATTGATGCAATGGTCGGAGAAGTGGCAGATGCAGTTTAATATTGACAAATGCAAAGTTCTAAATGTTGGACAGGTAAATAACCATGCCACATATAAACTAAATAATGTAGATCTTAATACTACTGATTGCGAAAAGGATTTGGGAGTTCTGGTTAGCAGTAATCTAAAACCAAGACAACAGTGCATTAGTGTTTGCAATAAAGCTAACAATTCTTGGCTTCATATCTAGAAGTATAAATAATAGAAGTCCTCAGGTTGTTCTTCAACTCCATATATCCTTGGTTAGGCCTCATTTAGACTATGCTGCTCAGTTCTGGTCACTGTATTACAGAATGGATATAAATGCTCTGGAAAACGTACAGAGGAGGATGACAAAGATGATCCCATGTATCAGAAATCTTCCCTATGAGGATAGACTGAGGGCCCTGAATCTGCACTCTCTCGAAAGGCATAGAATTAGGGAGGATATGATCGAGGTGTATAAATGGAAAACAGGAATAAATAAAGGGGATGTAAATAGCGTGCTGAAAATTTCCAGCCAAGACAGGACTTGCAGCAATGGTTCAAGTTGGAAAAATTCAGATTCAGAAAGGATATAGGAAAGCACTGGTTTGGTAATAGAGTTGTGGAGGAGTGGAACAAACTCCCGAGTACAGTTATTCAGGCTAAAACGTTGTGTTGTTTTAAAAATAGGTTAGATAAATACACGAGTGGGTGTGGGTGGGTGTGAGTTGGACCTGACTAGCTTGTGCTGCTGGGTCTCGTGCAGTGCTCCATCCTTGAGTGGAGATGATCAGACTGGGTGGGTCATTGGGCTAATCCGGGAGGGGGGGGGTCATTGGTCTAATCCGGGGGACACATGGACCTGCTCCACATGGGTCAGTAGGCCTGTTGCAGTGTTCCTTCTTTCTTATGTTCTTATGTTCTTATAAAGTCTTCATCTTGGCTTTGCAGTTGTCCTTTGCTCCTGGAGGACGACAAAAATTCGACTTGCGTGTGGGACTACTCTGGCCTGGGGCTGCAGTATCAGGTGCTGGCAGGACCTGCCTTCGTAGCCGTCTTCACCACTGCCGGTGTCATCATTGGTATCATCTCCGACAGGTTTAACAGGTGAAATATATGCACGGGTTCAACCCCTTGGATTCAGCTAGTGAACCTCATATGTGACCCATAACTCAGTTATAGAAAATTCAATTCATTACCAAAAGGGTTTTGGTTCAGTTTACTGGGCTGGATACTGTGATTAATAGCAAATCTTTTTACAAATGCCCCTGTTCACATACAGTAAATAGGTACCTAAGTGTTAAGATGAACAGGGGTGGAAAGTGTAAGGTTAAACTACATAAGTTCAAAAGCATATCTATATATTGATTTAGATTATTGCTATCAGTGATTAAGAATTTCATTAAATAAATCACTCATACATGACCCAAGTTTCAGAAAAGTTACTTCACTTGCAACATAAATTAACAGTTATTTTCAAGTAAATAAATTCTCTCTTAGCTAAAATAAGTTACTCTCACTTAAATGAACACAAAGAGTTGTATGTAAAGTAGTTTTATTGTTTTTATTTAGTAGGCATTCCGTTATAAAATTTATTTTTGTAAATTATATTATTGAATACTCACACTGAACACTAATACCCACATCCAATACTAATAACCATACCCAAAATTAATACCCATACCCAACACTAATAATCACACCCAACACTAATACTCACACCCAACACTGATACTCACAACCAACACTAATACTCACAACCAGCACTAATATGCCACACCTGTTACTATCACCCATGCCCAGCACTAACACCCACACCCATCACTATCACCTACACTCCATAATTTAATACCTACTTCAGGCAGCCATTCCTGAAACTAATGAAGTAAGTGTCGCAGGAAGACAGTAGTGACAGTATGTTGTGCGGCATTGACGCTGGCAACGGGGCTCACAGGTGCTGCTATGAGTTACTGGCAGCTGGTTGTCTTCAGGATGGTCATGGGCGCTGGGTAAGCAGACCTACTCTCATCTTGCAAATGCCTGACTTGATATATGTTCGGTTAACCCTCATTATCATACACCTCGAAATGAAGGACTTTTAAAATAATGGGAAAAGTCCATTGGTTAAACTGTAGTTTTAACTCCTTTATTTTCAGAATTTATTGCAGTACAGTGGTCCCTCAATAATCGTCCGGTCTGAAAGTCGTCCATTTCGGAAATAGTCCTGTTTTTTCGTCAAAATATTGGCTCGCAAATGGTCCGGTAACTCACTAATAGTCCTTCGTCCCAGACGCGTACTCACACTCTGAGCCGCCTCGGCCTTTCCTTCCCAGCCAGTGTGCCATTGTTTATCAGTGAGCGACGGTCCCCTCACATGCTCCAGCAAAATATTTCATAATATTCCATTTATTTTAGTGCTTGCAAGTTATTTAAGTGCTAAATAAGCTACCATGGCTCCAAAGAAAGCTCCTAGTGCCAAGCCTTTGGTAAAGAAGGTGAGAAATACGACTGAATTTAAGAAAAACATTATTGAACAATATGATAGTGGCGTACGTGTGGACAAACTGGCCAGGATGTATAACAAATCCCGTACAACCATGTCTTCCATCATAGCCAAGAAAAAGGAAATCAAGGATGCTGTTGTTGCAAAGGGAGTAAATATGCTGACAAAAATGAGATCACCAGTACTCGAAGATGTTGAAAAGTTATTATTGGTGTGGATAAATGAGAAACAATTAGCAGGAGACAGTCTTATGACGTTGCTTATTTGTGAAGAGGCTAGGCAGTTGCATGACGATTTGGTAAAGAAACTGCCTGCAACTAGTGGTGATGTGAGTGAATTTAAGGCCAGCAAAGGCTGGTTTGAGAGATTTAAGAAGCGTACTGGCATACACAGTGTGGTAAGGCATGGTGAGGCTGCCAGTTTGGACCACAAGGCAGCTGAAAAATGTGTGCATGAATTCAAGGAGTACATAAACAGTGAAGGACTGAAACCTGAACAAGTGTTCAATTGTGATGAAACAGGCCTCTTTTGGAAGAAAATGCCAAAGAGGATTTATGGAGAAACATTACCCAGAGAAGGATGTTGCAAGCCATATCGGCAACTTGTACAGTGACAGAGTCTTGGCCCATTTTAGGGAAGTTTTAAAGAGATGCCAGAAACAGAGCTCTCTGGACAGTTTTTTTGCAAGACAGGACTCCAGTGACTCTCAAGGTGGTCCTAGTGGCATTAAGAAACAGAGAAGAGAAGTAACCCCAGAAAAGCAATTGGTACCTGAGGTGTTGATGGAAGGGGATTCCCCTTCCAAACAGTAAATCCTCCAATCTGTCTCCTTCTCCAGTCTTCCATACACAAAGAAGAATCGCCAATAAAGGTAAGTGTTATTCTGTTAATGTTTAATTCATCATGTGCCACTGTATTGTTTATGTACTACATCTATATTTCATGTAAAAAATTTTTTTGTTTTAATACTTCTGGGTATCAGGAACGGATTAATTGAATTTACATTATTTCTTATGGGGAAAATTGATTCGTAAATCGTCCATTTCGATAATAGTCCCACTTCCAGGAACGGATTATGGACGATTATTGAGGGACCTCTGTATTATTATAAACTGTGTGTTCTGTGCAATATTCGGTATAGGAACTCTTTTGAGTTAGGCCTAAGAATTAACAACTGGACATTCAAACTCCAAACTGAACTGTTTGCCATCCTAATTGCGCTAAAGCTTACTTATGACACTGAGTTTGACTCTATCATCATTACTGATTCTGTGTCATCACTTAAGGCTCTTGACTCACATAATGACTCTAACAACATGCTCATTTGAGAAGCCAAGTATAGATACATACTCAAAAATCCAGGAAAAAAAGAATTAATATACAATTGTTATGGATCCCATCACACAATACATTACTCCTCCATGATAACATTGATATGTTAGCCAAGAAAAGTACCCTGAAGCATAACGTCGAATATAACTTTGGTGTATCTGTCTAGCATTAGGAATAATATTAGGAGAGAAGTAAATAATGCAACTGAATGTTATAGGAATGCAGTTTGATGTCTGAGTATATTCATAACCCACTGTGATAACATGAACATAGATCAGTATGTTTATGGGGCAACTTGCAATGTGAACAGACTGACTAATATTGTAGTGGTCAGTCTTAGGCTTGGTTAGAAGTACTTCTGGCAGTTTGGGAGACACAGATGTTCAAACCAAAAGCACAGTATATGGCCAGCCCTATTGTCACTATCTTGAGCACACTGTTTAATTGCCCACTTATTGAGGAATATACAGATAGACATTATAATAACCTATGTGAAATAAGATACCAGTTATATTAACCAAATTTCCTAAATTTGTAAAATCCAGATATACTCCTATTACCCCTTTTGGGACCTAATTCCTAGTCCTTTTGTGTTTCTGTATGCTCTTGCTCTACCGTCCACAGGATGGATATAGGGTGTACAATAAACTAACCACTTTGGTGGTAAGATCTAATCTTAGGTATACAATAGAGTACTTAAGTGCTTTTTTTTTTTGGCTATACTATTTTAACATTATCTAGGTAGTAGGTTGGTACACAGCAACGGCCAAGGAAGGTACTACTGTCCTGCCAAGTGAGTGTAAAATGAAAGCCTGTAATTGTTTTACATGATGGTAGCATTGTTGGTGTCTTTTTTCTGTCTCATAAACATGCAAGATTTCAAGTATGTCTTGCTACTTCTACTTACACTTAGGTCACACTACACATGCATGTACAAGCATACATTATATACACACCCCTCTGTGTTTTCTTCTATTTTCTTACTAGTTCTTGTTCTTGTTTATTCCCTCTTATCTCCCTGGGACAGTGGAACAGAATTCTTCCTCCATGAGTCATGCGTGTCATAAGAGGCGACTAAAATGCCCGGAGAAAGGGGCTGTATACATTACTAAAATTAAAAACAGAAACTTTTGTTTTTCTTTTTGGGCCACCCTGCCTCGGTGGAATACGGCCAGTTTGTTGAAAGAAGATATTAACGTGTTCTGTGATTTAACAGCCACTCAGAAAATCCCCCTGTGTATTTCGTTAAATCTGCTGTAGAGTTGGCAAAATGTTTCATAATTTATTTGTCTACATTACAAAACTTAATCTCTTTTATCTTATTGATATTTGAATTAACTTTAGCTGGTTGATGCATTTCTTGCTTAGGTTTGGGTGCCCAGTACATTAGTCTCTTTAGTGTACTGAATAAAGTAACTAAATAGGTCAAATTGATATCGTGTTTGTGTCCCATGCTATATATTCTAGCCTGAGTTTTCTTCTTGTTCTCCAAGAGTCTTTTCAGTTATTTTTTTATTATGTCAAGGAAGAATTGCTAAATCCTTTGGATCATTCAGTGCCTTGGAAATGGGAAGTAATCGAGTTTGATTTGAGAAAGTGGAGGGTAGCCCCAGTAACCTCGTGTGTGTGATATTTGCCAATAATTTTTATGGACACTTTTATTGGCTCTGTTTTCATGTACAGAAAAAGATTAATTTTTCATTTTTTACTATTGTTGACTCTATTTTCATTTACAAGAGGAAGATTAATTTTTAAATTTTACTAATCTCTTTGCATTTTATGTCATGTGGTATAGATTTCCTTCCAGAAATTTTCATATGTATGGATATTCTGGAAACCAGTATTGTTATTATTAGTATTATTATTATTATGTTTACAAGGAGAGTGCTAAACCCACAGGGGGTCATACAGTGTGTGGGGTATGGGAGGTATTCAGGATTGATCCAGAGAGGATAGCAGGTCCAGTTCCTTGAGCCAGGAGCCCCTCACTTGCTTCAGCAATCCTCCCAGGCATATAACTAACCTTGCTACTTTCCACTACCCTCAGGGAGTCGGCCTTCACACCCACTTGCAGTAGTATGATCTCTGATATGTTTGATGAGGTAATTATTACTTTTTATTTAATCAGACTTAAAGAAAATTTGTATTTTTGCCATATAAGTAAAACACAGTGTTTTGTGTATTTTGTATGTTTTGTTTATTTTGTTTTGCATATTTTGCATGTTTTGTTATGTATATTTTGTATGTTTTGTTATGTATATTTTATATGTTTTGTTTTGCATATTGAGAGGGAACAGTAACAGGTGATTTTCAGAATGTTAATAATACTATATGGTAAACAAAAGTGTACTTATTAACTTGTAATTCATTTACTATGCAATACTCTCAATAGCTATAAATGTTGACAAAAAATCAAACAGCATTACTGTCTCTTGCAGTCTCTCCGTGCCCTAGCGCTGGCAATCTTCAACTGGGGGGTCTACTTCGGCTATGGTCTCTCCTACGTTGTGGGTAACTTCATCACTGCTGCTGACATTGCCAATATGGTGGGTAGTACACTGAACATCAGGATTTTAAGAGTAATTAACGTGAAAAGTAAAAGGACACAAGTGCAACTAATGTGACATTTATTGTGGCAACGTTTCGCTCTCCAGGAGCTTTATCAAGCCATTGTAGTAATGGCTTGATAAAGCTCCTGGAGAGCGAAACGTTGCCACAATAAATGTCACATTAGTTGCACTTGTGTCCTTTTACTTTTCATATTGTCGGTAATTCTACCAACTTTATTACAGTAATTAACGTATTTCTAGTTCAGTTGTATTTTAAAATTTCCGTCTGTGTTTTGTCTTTCATATTGACATTTGAATAATTAATGAATATTATAACTACTAGATGATTATTTAATTAGATTATTTTACTAGAATGGTTTGCAATCTTTGACATTTTATATAACAGTCTGGTTTATGATTTATGAGATAATGAGATTTTATGTAACAATTTGGTATAACATTTGTAGTGGCTAAGCCTCTCTGTAATCTTTTAGCCACCATCTACAGAACAGATATGGAAGTGCATAAAAATGCGGTCATATTAACTAGATTCATAGTACAAAATGTTTTCTTGTTATTATGAAATTAGAAGATACAAAGGGTTACCAGTTTGCAAGCATTTTATTCTTTCAAGTTTTTCAAATTATAAACAAGTTGTTTACACAGAAAACAATATCACAAAGGATGTTTTTTCTGTGCATATTTATACTAAGATTCAGGGGTTGTAAAACTAATTACAGCCTCTCCTCACTTAACAACGTACTCATTTGTGACAACTCGGACTTACAACAAGCTCTCTGACCAATATATGTACAGTGGAACCTCGACTTACAAATTTAAATCATTCCATGACCTCGTTCATATCCTGATTTGTTCGTATGCTGAGTCAATTTTCCTCATTTAAATTAATTGAAATGGCATTAATCCATTCCAGTGGAATTCCTGCTCTTAGGAGGCATGGCAAAATACTTCAATATGATGCTAATATCAACTCAACAGCTTATTTATATATCACAGTTCATCTAATTTCACCATCACTTAAGGAATGCACAACAGTTGCATCATTGTCAGTGTTCAGCATTTCTTCGATGTCAGCTTCCTGTACCTCCATTAGCACACAGTCAAGATGAGTAAATAGAATTGTCAACACCTATTGCTTGGGTACATTTATTCTGTTAGTGGGTTGGATCTGTGAATGACCTGCCTAGAATGGGCCAACAGACCCAATGCAGTGTTCCTCCTTTCTAATGTTATTATGTACCCATGACACCAATCATACCCATCCCTCCCACTCATGTATTTGTCCAATCTCTTTTTAAAGCTACCCAAGGTTCTACTGAAGCTAAAACCTTGGGTAGTTTCAAATTTAGGTTGGATAAATACATGAATGGGACTTGCACGTGATTAAATAGGGTTATTAAACCATTTATCACAGGATTATTAAAGCTTATTGCTTGGGTAGCATTGATTCTGTTAGTGGGCTGGATTTGTGAAGGACCTTCCAAGTATGGGTCAACAGACCTGCTGCAGTGTTCCTCCTTTCTTATGTTCTTATGTTGATGAGTGGAACAATCTGCCTAGTATGGTTACTGAGGCTAACACCTTGGGTAGTTTCAAATTTGTGTTGGATAAATACACAAGTGAGAGGGGTTGGACGTGAGTGGGACCTGCACATGAGTAAATAGAATTATTTTTTATTTTTTTTTTATTATCACACTGGCCGATTCCCACCAAGGCAGGGTGGCCCGAAAAAGAAAAACTTTCACCATCATTCACTCCATCACTGTCTTGCCAGAAGGGTGCTTTACACTACAGTTTTTAAACTGCAACATTAACACCCCTCCTTCAGAGTGCAGGCACTGTACTTCCCATCTCCAGGACTCAAGTCCGGCCTGCCGGTTTCCCTGAACCCCTTCATAAATGTTACTTTGCTCACACTCCAACAGCACATCAAGTATTAAAAACCATTCGTCTCCATTCACTCCTATCAAACACGCTCACGCACGCCTGCTGGAAGTCCAAGCCCCTCACACACAAAACCTTCTTTACCCCCTCCCTCCCTCCAACCTTTCCTAGGCCAACCCCTACCCCGCCTTCCTTCCACTACAGACTGATACACTCTTGAAGTCATTCTGTTTCGCTCCATTCTCTCTACATGTCCGAACCACCTCAACAACCCTTCCTCAGCCCTCTGGACAACAGTTTTGGTAATCCCGCACCTCCTCCTAACTTCCAAACTACGAATTCTCTGCATCATATTCACACCACACATTGCCCTCAGACATGACATCTCCACTGCCTCCAGCCTTCTCCTCGCTGCAACATTCATCAGCCATGCTTCACACTCATATAAGAGTGTTGGTAAAACTATAGTCTCATACATTCCCCTCTTTGCCTCCAAGGACAAAGTTCTTTGTCTCCACAGACTCCTAAGTGCACCACTCACCCTTTTCCCCTCATCAATTCTATGATTCACCTCATCCTTCATAGACCCATCCGCTGACACGTCCACTCCCAAATATCTGAATACATTCACCTCCTCCATACTCTCTCCCTCCAATCTGATATCCAATCTTTCATCACCTAATATTTTTGTTATCTTCATAACCTTACTCTTTCCTGTATTCTCTTTTAATTTTATTCTTTTGCACAACCTACCAAATTCATCCACCAATCTCTGCAACTTCTTTTCAGAATCTCCCAAGAGCACAGTGTCATCAGCAAAGAGCAACTGTGACAACTCCCACATTATGTGTGATTCTTTATCTTTTAACTCCACGCCTCTTGTCAAGACCCTCGCATTTACTTCTCATCTCATCATTTACTTCCCCATCTATAAATATATTAAACAACCATGGTGACATCACACATCCTTGTCTAAGGCCTACTTTTACTGGGAAATAATTTCCCTCTTTCCTATGTACTCTAACTTGAGCCTCACTATCCTCGTAAAAACTCTTCACTGCTTTCAGTAACCTACCTCCTACACCATACACCTGCAACATCTGCCACATTGCCCCCCCTATCCACCCTGTCATACGCCTTTTCCAAATCCATAAATGCCACAAAGACCTCTTTAGCCTTATCTAAATACTGTTCACTTATATGTTTCACTGTAAACACCTGGTCCACACACCCCCTACCTTTCCTAAAGCCTCCTTGTTCATCTGCTATCCTATTCTCAGTCTTACTTTTAATTCTTTCAATAATAACTCTACCATACACTTTACCAGGTATACTCAACAGACTTATCCCCCTATAATTTTTGCACTCTCTTTTGTCCCCTTTGCCTTTATACAAAGGAACTATGCATGCTCTCTGCCAATCCCTAGGTACCTTACCCTCTTCCATACATTTATTAAATAATTGCACCAACCACTCCAAAACTATATCCCCACTTGCTTTTAACATTTCTATCTTTATCCCATCAATCCCGGCTGCCTTACCCCCTTTCATTTTACCTACTGCCTCACGAACTTCCCCCACACTCACAACTGGCTCTTCCTCACTCCTACAAGATGTTATTCCTCCTTGCCCTATACACAAAATCACAGCTTCCCTATCTTCATCAACATTTAACAATTCCTCAAAATATTCCCTCCATCTTCCCAATACCTCTAACTCTCCATTTAATAACTCTCCTCTCCTATTTTTAACTGACAAATCCATTTGTTCTCTAGGCTTCCTTAACTTGTTAATCTCACTCCAAAACTTTTTCTTATTTTCAACAAAATTTGTTGATAACATCTCACCCACTCTCTCATTTGCTCTCTTTTTACATTGCTTCACCACTCTCTTAACCTCTCTCTTTTTCTCCATATACTCTTCCCTCCTTGCATCACTTCTACTTTGTAAAAACCTCTCATATGCTAACTTTTTCTCCCTTACTACTTTCTTTACATCATCATTCCACCAATCGCTCCTCTTCCCTCCCGCACCCACTTTCCTGTAACCACAAACTTCTGCTGAACACTCTAACACTACATTTTTAAACCTACCCCATACCTCTTCGACCCCATTGCCTATGCTCTCATTAGCCCATCTATCCTCCAATAGCTGTTTATATCTTTCCCTAACTGCCTCCTCTTTTAGTTTATAAACCTTCACCTCTCTCTTCCCTGATGCTTCTATTCTCCTTGTATCCCATCTACCTTTTACTCTCAGTGTAGCTACAACTAGAAAGTGATCTGATATATCTGTGGCCCCTCTATAAACATGTACATCCTGAAGTCTACTCAACAGTCTTTTATCTACCAATACATAATCCAACAAACTACTGTCATTTCGCCCTACATCATATCTTGTATACTTATTTATCCTCTTTTTCTTAAAATATGTATTACCTATAACTAAACCCCTTTCTATATAAAGTTCAATCATGACTTCGAACAGGCGATAAATGACATGCCCATGCACTCTGCCCCAGGGCCAGACTCATTGAACTCCGTGTTCATCAAGAACTGCAAGAAGCCCCTATCACGAGCCTTTACCATCCTATGGAGAGGGAGCATGGACACGGGGGTCGTCCCACAGTTACTAAAAACAACAGACATAGCCCCACTCCACAAAGGGGGCAGTAAAGCAACAGCAAAGAACTACAGACCGATAGCACTAACATCCCATATCATAAAAATCTTTGAAAGAGTCCTAAGAAGAAAGATCACCACCCATCTAGAAACCCATCAGTTACACAACCCAGGGCAACATGGGTTTAGAACAGGTCACTCCTGTCTGTCTCAACTATTGGATCACTACGACAAGGTCCTAGATGCACTAGAAGACAAAAAGAATGCAGATGTAATATATACAGACTTTGCAAAAGCCTTCGACAAGTGTGACCATAGAGTAATAGCGCACAAAATGCGTGCTAAAGGAATAACAGGAAAAGTCGGTCGATGGATCTATAATTTCCTCACTAACAGAACACAGAGAGTAGTAGTCAACAGAGTAAAGTCCGAGGCAGGCACGGTGAAAAGCTCTGTTCCACAAGGCACAGTACTCGCTCCCATCTTGTTCCTCATCCTTATATCTGACATAGACAAGGATGTCAGCCACAGCACCGTGTCTTCCTTTGCAGATGACACCCGAATCTGCATGACAGTGTCTTCCATTTCAGACACTGCAGGCTCCAGGTGGACATCAACCAAATCTTTCAGTGGGCTGCAGAAAACAATATGAAGTTCAACGATGAGAAATTTCAATTACTCAGATATGGTAAACACGAGGAAATTAAATCTTCATCAGAGTACAAAACAAATTCTGGCCACAAAATAGAGCGAAACACCAACGTCAAAGACCTGGGAGTGATCATGTCGGAGGATCTCACCTTCAAGGACCATAACATTGTATCGATCGCATCTGCTAGAAAAATGACAGGATGGATAATGAGAACCTTCAAAATGAGGGATGCCAAGCCCATGATGACACTCTTCAGGTCACTTGTTCTATCTAGGCTGGAATATTGCTGCACACTAACAGCACCTTTCAAGGCAGGTGAAATTGCTGACCTAGAAAATGTACAGAGGTACAGAGAACCTTCACGGCACGCATAACGGAGATAAAACACCTCAATTACTGGGAGCGCTTGAGGTTCCTGAACCTGTATTCCCTGGAATGCAGGCGGGAGAGATACATGATTATATACACCTGGAAAATCCTAGAGGGACTAGTACCGAACTTGCACACGAAAATCACTCACTACGAAAGCAAAAGACTTGGCAGACGATGCAACATCCCCCCAATGAAAAGCAGGGGTGTCACTAGCACGTTAAGAGACCATACAATAAGTGTCAGGGGCCCGAGACTGTTCAACTGCCTCCCAGCATACATAAGGGGGATTACCAACAGATCCCTGGCAGTCTTCAAGCTGGCACTGGACAAGCACCTAAAGTCGGTTCCTGATCAGCCGGGCTGTGGCTCGTACGTTGGTTTGCGTGCAGCCAGCAGTAACAGCCTGGTTGATCAGGCTCTGATCCACCAGGAGGCCTGGTCACAGACCGGGCTGCGGGGGCGTTGACCCTGTGAAGTGTGACCAAAGTGTAAGTTGGAGTAGCAAGATATCCCTGTTATCTAGCGTGTTTATGAGACAGAAAAAGACACCAGCAATCCTACCATCAAGCAAAACAGTTACAGGTTTCTGTTTCACAGTCATCTGGCAGGACGGTAGTACTTCCCTGGGTGGTTGCTGTCTACCAACCTACTACCTAAATAGAATTATCAAAGCTTATTGCTTGGGTAGCATTGAAAAATGAGTTGGGCAAATACAGTGGACCCCCGCATAACGATCACCTCCCAATGCGACCAATTATGTAAGTTTATTTATATAAGTGCATTTGTACGTGTATGTTTGGGGGTCTGAAATGGACTAATCTACTTCACAATATTCCTTATTGGAACAAATTCGGTCAGTACTGGCACCTGAACATACTTCTGGAATGAAAAAATATCGTTAACCGGGGGTCCACTGTATTCTGTTAGTGGGATGGATTGTGAAGGACCGGCCTAGTATGGGCCAACAGGCCTGCTGCAGTGTATTATTATTATTAGTATGTACGTAATAATAATAATTATTATTATTATATTATTATTATTATTATTATTATTATTATTATTATTAATTTAGGGAAGTGGAACACAGATCCAATTCCCTTGATCAAGAACCCTTCACCAAGGAACCTCCCTTGAGGGGGAGTTCGCATCCTGAAATTTCGTTCATATCCAGAAGCAAAAAATTGATCGAATGATTGTTCGTATCCTGAAAAATTCTCATGGTGGGGCATTCGTAAGCCGAGGTTCCACTGTATATACCTAAATAATGTATATTAGAGCTGATTTCCTCTCTTCTGTTTATTACAATGTACAGTACATTGCTGTATAAACATTTAAAAATACACCAGAAATTTTATAAATGGTACAAAGGTGACATTAAAACAATATCAAAGATGGTTGACACAAACCCACTATCATTATAGTATGCTCTTCACTTAACAATGAATCCGTTTACCATCTTGGTCTTAGGAATGGAACTCCGTCGTTAACTGAGGAGAGGCTGTAGTAAGTTTGCCCAAAATGCTTTGCATACTAAGGGACTTTCTGCATGCTTAACTAAATGTCACCCACCTCGATACAAACATTGTATCATGCTGAAATTTATTTATTTATTTATTTAGAAATTTAAGCATACATACAGAGGTACAAAAAAAAAAAAAAAACAGGTAAGAGCAGCATGCCAAATCCACTTATATGCATAGCATTACTGTCTGGCCTAAAATTAACTTAAGATTAACTAAGCAATGATGAAATCAGTGATAAGACATTATTGTAAACAGATAACTATAAAGCACAAATGAGTATTACAAAGACAGCTCATATGGTTGCATGCATTGCTGTTCATTCAGTAGAATGGAGTATTCTGTTAGGTAGTGTATTTAAAAAAATAACAAAGATAGATTGGGTCCTAGGTTTAACACTTATGTGATATAATTGTGAGTAACATTTTGGATATACAATTTATAAGGTTCAGTTATTCAGTATTTATTTGGTTTTGAGTGAGTAAGTGAACTTTGAGAAGAGACTTGAATTTGTAAACAGGTAGTGTTTCTTTTATATTTACAGGTAATGAATTCCAGATTTTAGGGCCTTTTATGTGCATTGAGTTTTTGCATAGCGTGGTCATGTGTTCTGTTGAGGTTGGCAAGGAGATGTTTGAGGGGAGGGTTAATATCAGAGTTAAGTGTTCTATGTATGTAATAGGTGCAATAATAGGTATGGATGTTTTGTATGGTGAGTAGGTTGAGTGTTTTGAATATTGGTAGAGTGTGTTGCCTGTAGTGAGAATTTGTTATCATTCTAACTGCAGCCTTTTGTTGGGTAATTAGTGGTCTGAGATGGTTAATTGTTGTTGAGCCCCATGCACAAATTCCATAGGTGAGATAGAGGTAAATAAGAGAGTGATAAAGGGCCAGGAGGGCTGACTGTGGAACATAGTACCGTATCTTCGATAGTATGCCTACAGTCTTGGAAATTTTCTTAGAAATTTGTTGTACATGTGTATGAAATTTGAGTCTATTATCGAGGTGGATTCCTAAGAATTTTCCCTCTGTTAGCTTTGTGATAGGTGATCCGTTTATCATTATGTTAAGAGGTACATCTGTAGCTCTGTTACCAAACTGAATGAAGTAGGTTTTGTCAATGTTAGTGTAAGTTTGTTAGTCCTCATCCAGGTAGATATTTTCTGTAATTCGGTGTTTACAGTATTGGCTAGCGTGACTGGGCTCGGGTGAGAGAAGACGTATGTAGTGTCATCTGCAAAAAGTGTGGGTTTGAGTAATTGCGAAGCATTTGGTAGGTCATTTATGTATAGGAGAAAGAGAAGAGGGCCAAGGACACTTCCCTGTGGGACACCAACTGTAATTGGTTGTGCGGAAGAGCTTGCCCCATTTGCGTACACATATTGGCTTCTGTTGCTGAGGTAAGACTTGAGGTAGTTGAGGGAGTGCCCTCTAATACCATAGTGTGACAATTTTACGTGGAGCAAGTCATGGTCAACTGTATCAAAAGCTTTACGTAAGTCAATGAAGATCCCCAGTGGGACTTCTTTTTTCTCTATTGCATTGTATATATGTTCTAGCATGTGTATAATAGCATCATTAGTATTTTTATTAGGCCTGAATCCAAATTGGCAGGGGTTGAGAATGTTTTGGGAGATGAGGTAGGAGTAGATTCATTTATGAATTAATTTTTCGAAGATTTTTGAGAGAGGGTGTAAATTGGATATTGGCCTATAGTTATTCAACTCTGTTTGGTCTCTTCCTTTATGGATCGGGGTGACCCTTGCTATTTTGAGAACTGTAGGAAAGGTGGAGGATTCAATGGATTTGTTAAAGAGTGTTGCAATGATTGGTGATAGTACTTGTGACGCTTTTTTGTATATAAAGGGTGGTAAGGTATTTAAATCTCCTGCCTTGTTTTTGAGTGCGTTGATAATAAGGGAGACTTCGTATGGGTTAGTCGGAGCTAGGAACAGTGTGTTCGGGTAGTTGCCAGTGAGGTAGTCATTTGGTGGGGTATCTGAGCTTGGGATTTTATTGGCAAGGTTTTGACCTATAGTGGAGAAGAAATCATTTAGTCTGTTTGCTGTTTCTGTTGGTGGGAGTTGGGGTTCATCTGATTTTGCTAATTTTATTTCGCTATGTCGTGATATCTTTTTTGTTCCCAGAATTTCTGATAGGGTCTTCCAGGTCTTTTTTATATCACCTCGTAAGTTGGATAATCTGTTCTCATCATACAATTTTTTTGCCCTTCTTATCAGGCTGGTTAGGATTGACAAGTAATGTTTTGTTTGGTCTCTGGTTATGTGACCCATTCTGTACTGTTTTTCATATTGGTGTTTTGTATTTATGGATTTGAGAATGCTGGGTGTTAGCCAGGGACTGTTCAGTCTCTTAGCTGTCATCTGTTTAGTTTTTTTAGGGCAGTGCTTGTTATAAAGGTATTGGGTCTTTTTTAGAAAATTATTAAAACATTCATCAATATCTGTATAGATTTCTAGCTCAGTGTGCCAGTCAATGTTTGTTACTGCTGTTGTGAAGTTATTAATGGCTGCCTCATTGTGAAGTCTGAAGGTGACTTTAGTAGTGCCTTGGGGTATTTTACCAAGAGTTGTTATGAGGAAAGTAGGGTAGTGGTCTGTGGTATTATCTGTAATTATGCCTGATTTTAAAGGGGATATGGTGTTGGTCCAGATGTGGTCAAGTAGGGAAACACTAGTCTCTGTAACTCTTGTAGGTTTTGTTACTGTTGGTAGCAACATGCAGTTACTCATTATGTTTGTGAATTCAGTAACGTGTGGGTCCTGGTCTTGCAGGAGATTTATATTGAAGTCACCTGAGAGTAGTAAGTGATCTTTGTTCATGCGTGCATCAATTATCATACTTCCTAGGTTTTGACTAAATTGGCTAATGTTTGATTGTGGAACTCTGTAGATGTTTATCACTGTGAGAGGTTTTTGTAGGTATTTGGATTTGAATTTAGCTATTATATATTCCCCATGTTCATCCCTTGTGCAAGTATTAGTGATACATTCAAGTTGGTCTGAGTAGTATATAGCAGTGCCACCCCCTTGTTGGTCTGGCCTACAGTTGTGTATGGCTGTGTAACCAGGAATAGCATAGACATCTGTAGTATCAGGCTTTAGCCAGATTTCAGTTAGTGTAATGATGGACATATTGGCATGCAAGGAATTTAGTAATGCTAGGAGGTCATCGTAATGCTTGCTTAAAGATCTGATATTGTAGTTAAAGATAGTTATGTTGTTGTTGGCTCTGAGAAGTGCCTTTGATTGTTCTGCTGTGTAGTAATTACAGTAACTGTTTGAATCATTTAAGTCATTAAATAAGAGGTTAGTATCAGGATCAATGCTTGTAATCATAAGATTTGTAGTGAATCTATAGTTAGAATTAAGTATAAAACAAAGTAAATATTCTAAAGCTAAAAAAATAGCACCTGAATTATTTAACAAATGTAAAAATAATGAGCTAAGGTAGTTTTTTAAAGCTAAAATAAAGGAGACAAAATAAAAGGGACTAAAATAATTTGTGGTGAACAAATAAAGTGATGATCAAATAATGGAGCTTGGGAATATGATAGTAGGTAGTACTTTAAAGGTAATTCTTTAAAGTGAGAGAGTAATTGTGGTAGGGGACTTGAATGCTAAAGTAGGAGAAACTTTTAGAGAGGGTGTGGTAGGTAAGTTTGGGGTGCCAGGTGTAAATGATAATGGGAGCCCTTTGATTGAACTTTGTATAGAAAGGGGTTTAGTTATAGGTAATACATATTTTAAGAAAAAGAGGATAAATAAGTATACACGATATGATGTAGGGCGAAATGACAGTAGTTTGTTGGATTATGTATTGGTAGATAAAAGACTGTTGAGTAGACTTCAGGATGTACATGTTTATAGAGGGGCCACAGATATATCAGATCACTTTCTAGTTGTAGCTACACTGAGAGTAAAAGGTAGATGGGATACAAGGAGAATAGAAGCATCAGGGAAGAGAGAGGTGAAGGTTTATAAACTAAAAGAGGAGGCAGTTAGGGTAAGATATAAACAGCTATTGGAGGATAGATGGGCTAATGAGAGCATAGGCAATGGGGTCGAAGAGGTATGGGGTAGGTTTAAAAATGTAGTGTTAGAGTGTTCAGCAGAAGTTTGTGGTTACAGGAAAGTGGGTGCAGGAGGGAAGAGGAGCGATTGGTGGAATGATGATGTAAAGAGAGTAGTAAGGGAGAAAAAGTTAGCATATGAGAAGTTTTTACAAAGTAGAAGTGATGCAAGGAGGGAAGAGTATATGGAGAAAAAGAGAGAAGTTAAGAGAGTGGTGAAGCAATGTAAAAAGAGAGCAAATGAGAGAGTGGGTGAGATGTTATCAACAAATTTTGTTGAAAATAAGAAAAAGTTTTGGAGTGAGATTAACAAGTTAAGAAAGCCTAGAGAACAAATGGATTTGTCAGTTAAAAATAGGAGAGGAGAGTTATTAAATGGAGAGTTAGAGGTATTGGGAAGATGGAAGGAATATTTTGAGGAATTGTTAAATGTTGATGAAGATAGGGAAGCTGTGATTTCGTGTATAGGGCAAGGAGGAATAACATCTTGTAGGAGTGAGGAAGAGCCAGTTGTGAGTGTGGGGGAAGTTCGTGAGGCAGTAGGTAAAATGAAAGGGGGTAAGGCAGCCGGGATTGATGGGATAAAGATAGAAATGTTAAAAGCAGGTGGGGATATAGTTTTGGAGTGGTTGGTGCAATTATTTAATAAATGTATGGAAGAGGGTAAGGTACCTAGGGATTGGCAGAGAGCATGCATAGTTCCTTTGTATAAAGGCAAAGGGGATAAAAGAGAGTGCAAAAATTATAGGGGGATAAGTCTGTTGAGTGTACCTGGTACCTGGTAAAGTGTATGGTAGAGTTATAATTGAAAGAATTAAGAGTAAGACGGAGAATAGGATAGCAGATGAACAAGGAGGCTTTAGGAAAGGTAGGGGGTGTGTGGACCAGGTGTTTACAGTGAAACATATAAGTGAACAGTATTTAGATAAGGCTAAAGAGGTCTTTGTGGCATTTATGGATTTGGAAAAGGCGTATGACAGGGTGGATAGGGGGGGCAATGTGGCAGATGTTGCAAGTGTATGGTGTAGGAGGTAGGTTACTGAAAGCAGTGAAGAGTTTTTACGAGGATAGTGAGGCTCAAGTTAGAGTATGTAGGGAAAGAGGGAAATTTTTTCCCAGTAAAAAGTAGGCCTTAGACAAGGATGTGTGATGTCACCGTGGTTGTTTAATATATTTATAGATGGGGTTGTAAGAGAAGTAAATGCGAGGGTCTTGGCAAGAGGCGTGGAGTTAAAAGATAAAGAATCACACACAAAGTGGGAGTTGTCACAGCTGCTCTTTGCTGATGACACTGTGCTCTTGGGAGATTCTGAAGAGAAGTTGCAGAGATTGGTGGATGAATTTGGTAGGGTGTGCAAAAGAAGAAAAATTAAAGGTGAATACAGGAAAGAGTAAGGTTATGAGGATAACAAAAAGATTAGGTGATGAAAGATTGAATATCAGATTGGAGGGAGAGAGTATGGAGGAGGTGAACGTATTCAGATATTTGGGAGTGGACGTGTCAGCAGATGGGTCTATGAAAGACGAGGTGAATCATAGAATTGATGAGGGAAAAAGAGTGAGTGGTGCACTTAGGAGTCTGTGGAGACAAAGAACTTTGTCCTTGGAGGCAAAGAGTGGGAAATGTATGAGAGTATAGTTTTACCAACGCTCTTATATGGGTGTGAAGCGTGGGTGATGAATGTTGCAGCGAGGAGAAGGCTGGAGGCAGTGGAGATGTCATGTCTGTCGAGGGCAATGTGTGGTGTGAATATAATGCAGAGAATTCGTAGTTTGGAAGTTAGGAGGAGGTGCGGGATTACCAAAACTGTTGTCCAGAGGGCTGAGGAAGGGTTGTTGAGGGTGGTTCGGACATGTAGAGAGAATGGAGCGAAACAGAATGACTTCAAGAGTGTATCAGTCTGTAGTGGAAGGAAGGCGGGGTAGGGGTCGGCCTAGGAAGGGTTGGAGGGAGGGGGTAAAGGAGGTTTTGTGTGCGAGGGGCTTGGACTTCCAGCAGGCATGCGTGAGCGTGTTTGATAGGAGTGAATGGAGACAAATGGTTTTTTAATACTTGACGTGCTGTTGGAGTGTGAGCAAAGTAACATTTATGAAGGGATTCAGGGAAACCGGCAGGCCGGACTTGAGTCCTGGAGATGGGAAGTACAGTGCCTGCACTCTGAAGGAGGGGTGTTAATGTTGCAGTTTAAAAAACTGTAGTGTAAAGCACCCTTCTGGCAAGACAGTGATGGAGTGAATGATGGTGAAAGTTTTTCTTTTTCGGGCCACCCTGCCTTGGTGGGAATCGGCCGGTGTGATAATAAAAAAAATAAATATAAAAGGGACTAATATAAGTTGTGGTGAACAATAAAGTGGTAATCAAATAAATGAGCTATGGAGTATAATGGCAAAATAGTGAACTTATTAACTTTAGCATCGACTGTAAGGCTAATATGTGTAGCCTGGGACATATGTAATTGATGTGTGTTACCTGGGAAATTTGTAAGCCTATGTGTAACTTGGGACATATAAAAGTGATGTGTTGCTTTGGAAAACTGTAAGTTCTAATACAGTGGAACCTCAAAAATTGAACTGCTCCCAACTCAACCAATTATGTAAGTGTATTTTTGTAAGTGCTTTTATAAGTGTATTTTTGAGGGTCTGAAATGGACTAATCTAATTTACATCATTCCTGATGAGAATAAATTCATTTGGTAGCGGCACTTGAACAGCCTTCTAGACCGAAGAAAGTTCGATATTTGAGGTTCCACTGTAAGCGTAATATGGAACATTTGTAAATGCTGTGTGTTACTTGGGACATTTGTAAGTGCTAATGTGTGTAACATGGGTCATTAGTAAGTGGATGACCTCAAGCAGTGTACATTCAGTTGGTAATTTTTGATACTATCTGCAGGGATGGAGGTGGTCATACATTATAACCGGGATGATGGGCGTATTGGCTACTCTCCTACTCTTCCTAATAGTGAGAGATCCTACCCGTGCCAGCCAGGCTGAGAGCAAGTCAGGCATACAACCCACTAAACCACTCAGAACCATCAGCACCATCTCGGGCGACTCTGAAGACAGTGACGTCGAGTTCACAGACATCAATGGGAAGAACATTGTGACATCGCCTACGGGCAGCCAGGCAAAGGAGGGGCTTTTGAGAAGACATTCTGGTCCGAAGGATGTGGCTAAGGCTCTCTGCAAGCCTCCGCTGCTGATGCTGACTTTTGCTGCCTGCATAAGACATACAGGTGATTACTGTGCTTAGGTTCCAGTCTTGAAGTACTTTTTCTTAGCACCATTTATGGATCTGAAAATACAAATAAAACAATACAATAATTAATTAGCTTACTTGAAAATGAAAATAATAAAAATTATTATTAGTGCTAGGGTTGTGGTTTGTTCGTTGGATTACATGCGGCCAGCAGTAACAGCCTAGTTGATCAGGCCCTGATCCACCATGAAGCCTGGTTAGAGAACAGGCCATGGGGGCATTGACCCCCAGAACTCTCTCCAGGTATACTCCAGTATTTATATTAGTATTATTATATTGGGGGAAGTTAACTCTAGAGTGGCTCATTCAGCACCAAGGGAATGACTTACGATCATGTTTAATGCAAAGAAGAGAAGAGCGGCTTAAATTTCTTGAAGCAAGAGTTCTTCATCAACATGAAGGAGAAGTCCTGAAAATCTCTCATAATCAGTACATAACCCTAGCACTCTCTGATGCATCATTGCATTACTAGTATAGAGTACCAGCAAGATGAAGGATTAGACACATGGAGCATGTTTTTCGGTTCAGTATGATGATGATACACAAGACAGCAGAAAATAAGGTAATTAGTCCCGCAGCCTGTACATCACCTTCCACTGTCTTCTGCATACTGTTCTGCAAGAATGAGGGACTGATTGCCCCATCTACTGTCTTCATATATCATCTCTCTATTTTTAGTTAGTTAGTTTAATATGTTTATTATGCACTCCATACCCATCCTGTGGGTGGTAGTCAAAAGATTACAGAGGTACATAATTGGTCCAGGGACTGGACTCCAAAGTTTTGATAGCTGAGCAAGTTACAGAGGTAATGAACTCACAATTTACAAAGGTAATGAGCTCACAATTTACAAAGGTAATGAACTCACAATTTACAAAGGTAATGAACTCCAGGTAGGTCTAGTCACAATCATGACAAGTTACAAAGATATTTACAGATTACAGAGGTACATAATGGGTCCAGGGACTGGGCCCCCAAAGTTTTGATAGCTGAACTAGGTACAAAGGTAATGAACTCACTAGTTACAAAGGTAATGAATCCTGTAAGAATGGTTACTTACGTTTATACATGGAAACGATCATGAACAAATTATAGAGTAATGAGCAATTCACACTTCCACACCCGGTCACAACTGTAATGAGTTATTGGTGCAAATACATTGATTGTTGAGTCACACACACACACACATACACACACACACACCGGTGAAGAGGCGGGGCCAGGAGCTAGGACTCGACCCCTGCAACCACAAATAGGTGAGTACAAATAGGTGAGTACACACACACACACACACACACACACACACACACACACACACACAATATAACAGAAGTAAGACACGAGAGAGAGGGGTGGGTTGATTGCATCTTCTTGGACTGCAAGAAGGCCTTTGACACAGTTCCTCACAAGAGATTAGTGCAGAAGCTAGAGCATCAGGCGCATATAACAGGAAGGGCACTGCAATGGATCAGAGAATACCTGACAGGGAGGCAACAACGAGTCATGGTACAATCCTGGATCGTATCAAGAAAGTCACCTGACTCTAAATTTGACAGGAAATTTAGAGTCAGGTGACTTTCTTGATACGATCCAGGATTGTTTTTTAAAACAGTTTGTGACAGAGCCAACTAGGGGAAATAACCTCCTTGACTTGGTTCTTGCCAGTAGGGAAACACTAATTAATAATCTTGAGGTTAATGATGAGCTTGGGGAAAGTGATCACAAATCACTCAGTTTTAATATATCATGGAATTCCCCTAATAATGGCAATCAAGTCTCCGTCCCTGACTTTCGCTTGGCTGATTTCATAGGACTGAAAAATTACTTAGGTGGGCTGAACTGGAATGACCTGACTAAGGGTCAGGTAGGTGGTGATGGTTGCCGATATGATGCTTTCCAGGGCATAGTTCTAGCTGCTCAGTCAAATTATGTTCCAAATAGGGAAATCAGATCAAACAAAAAATGATCCTAAATGGATGAACAATAGATTAAAATATCTGATTGGTCAAAAGAGAGGCATATATAGGCAAATCAAAAGAGGAGAGGGGCAATTGAGAAATCGATATATTCAGTTAAAGAGAGAAATAAAAAAGGGAATTAGAAAAGCAAAAAGAGATTATGAGGTTAAAGTTGCAAGAGAATCGAAGACTAACCCAAAAGGATTCTTTCAGGTATACAGAAGTAAGATCAGGGACAAGATAGGCCCACTCAAAAGTTCCTCGGGTCAGCTCACTGACAGTGATAAGGAAATGTGTAGAATTTTTAACACATACTTCCTCTCAGTTTTTACACAGGAGGATACCAGCGATATTCCAGTAATGATAAATTATGTAGAACAGGACGATAATAAACTGTGTACTATTAGGGTCACAAGTGACATGGTCCTTAGGCAAATAGATAAATTAAAAACCTAACAAATCCCCAGGCCCTGATGAACTGTATGCAAGGGTTCTAAAGGAATGTAAAGAGGAGCTTAGCACACCTTTGGCTAATCTTTTCAACATATCACTACAAACTGGCATGGTGCCAGATAAGTGGAAAATGGCAAATGTGATACCTATTTTCAAAACAGGTGACAGGTCCTTAGCTTCGAACTATAGACCAATAAGCCTAACCTCCATAGTGGGAAAATTTATGGAATCAATAATTGCCGAGGCAGTTCGTAGCCACCTTGAAAAGCATAAATTAATCAACGAATCTCAGCATGGTTTTACAAAGGGGCGTTCCTGCCTTACGAATTTATTAACTTTTTTCACTAAGGTATTTGAGGAGGTAGATCATGGTAATGAATATGATATTGTGTATATGGACTTCAGTAAGGCTTTTGACAGGGTCCCACATCAGAGACTATTGAGGAAAATTAAAGCACATGGAATAGGAGGAGAAATTTTTTCCTGGATAGAGGCATGGTTGACAAATAGGCAGCAGAGAGTTTGCATAAATGGGGAGAAATCAGAGTGGGGAAGTGTCACGAGCGGTGTTCCACAGGGGTCAGTGTTGGGCCCCCTGCTGTTCACAATCTACATAAACGACATAGATGAGGGCATAAAGAGCGACATCGGCAAGTTTGCCGATGACACCAAAATAGGCCGTCGAATTCATTCTGACGAGGACATTCGAGCACTCCAGGAAGATTTGAATAGACTGATGCAGTGGTCGGAGAAGTGGCAGATGCAGTTTAATATAGACAAATGCAAAGTTCTAAATGTTGGACAGGACAATAACCATGCCACATATAAACTAAATAATGTAGATCTTAATATTACGGATTGCGAAAAAGATTTAGGAGTTCTGGTTAGCAGTAATCTGAAACCAAGACAACAGTGCATAAGTGTTCGCAATAAAGCTAATAGAATCCTTGGCTTCATATCAAGAAGCATAAATAATAGGAGTCCTCAGGTTGTTCTTCAACTCTATACATCCTTGGTTAGGCCTCATTTAGATTATGCTGCACAGTTTTGGTCACCTTATTACAGAATGGATATAAATTCTCTGGAAAATGTACAAAGGAGGATGACAAAGTTGATCCCATGTATCAGAAACCTTCCCTATGAGGATAGACTAAGGGCCCTGAATCTGCACTCTCTAGAAAGACGTAGAATTAGGGGGGATATGATTGAGGTGTATAAATGGAAGACAGGAATAAATAACGGGGATGTAAATAGTGTGCTGAAAATATCTAGCCTAGACAGGACTCGCAGCAATGGTTTTAAGTTGGAAAAATTCAGATTCAGGAAGGATATAGGAAAGTACTGGTTTGGTAATAGAGTTGTGGATGAGTGGAACAAACTCCCAAGTACCGTTATAGAGGCCAGAACGTTGTGTAGCTTTAAAAATAGGTTGGATAAATACATGAGTGGATGTGGGTGGGTGTGAGTTAGACCTGATAGCTTGTGCTACCAGGTCGGTTGCCGTGTTCCTCCCTTAAGTCAATGTGACCTGACCTGACTAGGTTGGGTGCATTGGCTTAAGCCGGTAGGAGACTTGGACCTGCCTCGCATGGGCCAGTAGGCCTTCTGCAGTGTTCCTTCGTTCTTATGTTCTTATGTTCTTATGTAATGATGTATCACAGTGGGCACCTGTGACGAGCGGGGTCCCACAGGGGTCGGTCCTAGGACCAATGCTATTTTTGGTATATGTGAACGACATGATGGAAGGGTTAGACTCAGAAGTGTCCCTGTTTGCAGATGATGTGAAGTTAATGAGTAGAATTAAATCAGATGAGGACCAGGCAGGACTTCAAAGAGACCTGGACAGACTGGACACCTGGTCCACCAAATGGCTTCTCGAATTTAATCCTGCCAAATGCAAAGTCGTGAAGATAGGGGAAGGGCACAGAAGACCACAGACAGAGTATAGGCTAGGTGGCCAAAGACTGCAAACCTCACTCAAGAAGAAAGATCCTGGGGTGAGTATAACACCGAGCATGTCTCCGGAAGCACACATCAATCAGATAACTGCTGCAGCATATGAGCGCCTGGCAAACCTGAGAACAGCATTCCGATACCTTAGTAAGGAATCGTTCAAGACACTGTACACCGTGTATGTCAGGCCCATACTGGAGTATGCAGCACCTGTTTGGAATCCACACTTGATAAAGAGCGTCAAGAAACTAGAGAAAGTACAAAGGTTTGCGACAAGGTTAGTTCCAGAGCTAAGGGGAATGTCCTATGAAGAAAGATTAAGGGATATCGGCCTGACGACACTGGAGGACAGGAGGGTCAGGGGAGACATGATAACGACATATAAAATACTGCGCGGAATAGACAAGGTGGACAAAGACGGGATGTTCCAGAGAAGGGACACAGAGGCACAAGAGGTCACAATTGGAAGTTGAAGACTCAGATGAATCAAAGGGATGTTAGGAAGTATTTCTTCAGTCATAGAGTAGTCAGGCCGTGGAATAGCCTAGAAAGTGATGTAGTGGAGGCGGGAACCATACATAGTTTTAAGGCGAGGTATGATAGAGCTCATGGGGCAGGGAGAGAGAGGATCTAGTAGTATTCAGCGAAGAGGCGGGGCCAGGAGCTGTGACTCGACCCCTGCAACCACAAATAGGTGAGTACACACACGCACACAGGGGCTTGGACTCGACCCCTGCACACACACACACACACACACACACACACATTGGAAGTTGACACAAATGAGTCAGAGAGATAGTAGGAAGTATTTCTTCAGTCATAGAGTTGTAAGGCAGTGGAATAGCCTAGAAAATGACGTAGTGGAGGCAGGAACCATACACAGTTTTAAGACGAGGTTTGATAAAGCTCATGGAGCGGGGAGAGAGAGGGCCTAGTAGCAACCGGTGAAGAGGCGGGGCCAGGAGCTAGGACTCGACCCCTGCAACCACAAATAGGTGAGTACAAATAGGTGAGTACACACACACACACACACACACACACACACACACACACACACACACACACACACACACACACACACACACACACGCATGCACACATGCACAAATGTGGTAATGCTTTATTTACAGCTAGCAAAGTCAGGGTATTTCTCCAGAATGGTCTGTAATATACCACTGTGGATAAAATACTTTGCCATTTCTTGAACACTTCTGAGTGAGTTGTTTCTAAATTCATTAATTTTATCGCACTCCAGTGCATAATGACGCAGGGTGTGACAATAGTCCATCTGGCAAAGTTTACATTTCGTTTGGTCTACATCTGGTGGTGGTGATTTAACCTGCCAAAGATACTTGTAACCGAGCCAGAGCCGGGCGGTAGTGACATCCAAGAGTCTGGTTATTTTGTTGGATGCACCATAGACATGTGGCTTCTCCTGCATGATAGAATGATGATAGATGGACTGACTGGTGTCAATCTCCCTGAGTCTTAAGTCAATAAAATTCAGTTGAAGTTCTTTTCGTATTATTGTTCTCAAACTACTACATGACAAGCCAAGATTGTAATCTACTCCCTCTTTGAAAGCATACAGCTTAGCCAATTTATCAGTTCCATCATGCATCCGAAGACCAATGTGAGATGGAATCCACAGCATGTGCACTCTGACTCCACTGTCCACAATCTTACCATACCTATATCTGGCTTCTGACACAAGCATGCCACAATTTATACTTAATGAGTTGAGAGCATTTATGGATGACAGAGAATCAGTTACAATTAAACTGTCAATCTTAGAAACATAGATGCATTTCAGTGCAAGGAGTATGGCAAACAGTTCTGTCTGAAGGGTAGAGGCCCAATTATTGATGCGTGCTCCAAATTCTTTAAGAGAGCCATCACTCTGTATGACAACAGTAGCACTACCAGTTGCACCAGTGGATAATAAATAATTTGCGAGAGTGTGTGCTGTGTGACTAAGTTATCAGTACAGCTTAAGGCATCATGTTTGGCTTCAAGGCAAAGTTTTGGTTGTCATTTAAGAAGTAGTTTGGGGGGAAATGGAGAAATGGTAGTTTGGAATGGGGTAATATCCCATGGAGCAGAGAAGTACCGCTGTTGCCTTACTTGACATAGATCATGTATCTGATTCATGCGGAGGTCGGTTCCAGTTTTTTCGATCCATCTGGAGGATGTATTTCTCTATTCAAATGAAAAAGCCACTGGTTAGCAAAATATCTCACAAAGAGATATGCAGTTGTTAAACACATGTCTAATTCCTCTTTGTTCCCTGATGCATTATTACAATATGTCTGGTTCTCGACTAGTAACCCGTTCTTCTGTATAAATTATTAAATGTAAAGAGAAGATAGACTTTATAGTTTTCCTCTTTTTTTGGGTTACCCTGTCTTGACTGGAGACAGCCAGTATGTTGAAAAAAAAAAGAATCTACCTTTTGAATACAGTGGACCCCCGGATAACGATCAGCTCCCAACTCGACCAATTATGTAAGTTTATTTTTGTAAGTGCTTTTGTAGGTGTATTTTTAGGGGTCTGAAATGGACTAATCTAATTCACAATATTTCTTATGAGAACAAATTCGGTCTATAATGGCACCCAAACAGACTTCTGGATTGAAATAATATCGTTATGCGGGGGTCCACTTTATTTTGACACTGCATTATATCTACCATTTAATATCAGTAATCCCTTTTTATCTTTTCTTTATAGCATCATGTTTATTCCTGGCACACTCTGACACTCCCTTACATCTGGTATTGACACACACTAATTCTACCTTTTTTTTTGTGCTTGCTTCAGCGGGCTTCTCATGGGCATACAACACTCAGCTTTATTTCCTCACCTACTACCCTGGCTTCAACATCGGCTTGTGGGTGATGAGTGCCTCTATAATTGGTGGGTCACTGGGAGTGACTGTGGGTGGATTCGTTTCTGACAAACTGGTCAAGAGGATCGGCATCCGTGCTAGGCTGTACGTACTGGCTGCGAGTCAGGTAAGATACAAGAGACTTGACTGGCTACCTGCATTTAGAATAGTAGTGGTGGTGGTAGTAGTAGTAGTAGTCATCATAGTAGTAGTAGTAGTACTAGTAGTAGTAGTTGCAGTAGTAGTAGTAGTAATAGTAGTACTAGTATAGTAGTAGTAGTAATAATATCCCTGTAATATTCATAGAGAATGACTAAACCCATAGGAATTGTACAGAGCCTGTGGAAAGGGAGGCAGTTATGTTTGATTTGAGATGTTAACCAATTTCTTGGTGCAAGATTCCTTCACTTGCATCAAGGCAGCTTCCTGAAGGTCAGAGTACTGAGACCCAGTTCATAACTTACGTGTGAGTTTGAGATCTTCTAGAACAGTATAAATTGTGGTCTGTAGAAGTGACTCACACAGCAATTTATATTGATGTGGGATAGTTCTCAGTAAACTCAAGATTCTGCAAATATTATATATTATAGCAAAAATTTCAGTAAACTGATTAGCATTACATCACATTCTTTAGCTCCTAAAATTTAGATGTTGCCGCCAAATTGACTACTTTGTCGTGCAACTCATATCCATCCTGCGAACAGCGATAGCAGACCAAAATCCATCCTGTGGATGGTAGTGGCTAGCTTATCATGCATCTTATATCCATCCTGTGGATGGTAGTGGCAAGTTTATTGTGCACCCCATGCCAGCCCTCTAGATGGTAGTGGCTTGTTTATTGTGCACCCCATGTCCATCTTGTGGATGATAACAACTGGTTTATTGTGCACCCTATATCCATCCTGTGGATGGTTACAACTATTTCATTCTGCACCCTATATCCATCCTATGGATGAATTCAAAGATCATACAGATATGCAGAAATCCTGGGAACTACCATGTGCCTGGAAAGTATTAATTCTCAACAGGAATACATCTCAATATATTATATACAGTATTAAAGCATTTAGAGTTTTAGTTATTTATTTGTTAGCCAATCTCTTTTATAATTATATCATAATCGTAAGATTCACAGTCCATGTGTTCTGCCTTGCCTCTGTCAGCTAATAGCAACGCCTTTCGCCGCTGGTGTGCTGTTCTTCCCTCCTCCAGGCGCCTTCTTCAGTCTCCTGGGGTCTTACATCTTCGGTAGGTACCCAATTTCGTAGGTACCCAATTTGATAGGTACCCAATTTGATAGATACCCAATTTGGTAGGTGCCCAATTTAGTAGGTACCCAATTTGATAGATACCCAGTCTGGTAGGTACCCAGTTTGGTAGGCATCTAATGGCTTGCCAATTTCAAGATTGTTGACTACTAGTGCATAATGAATTTGTGAGATCCATACATGCTCTGAAGGTAAGAGAAAAATTAGCTTTAAGACACTGTACAACCATTTTACTTATTTAGTGTTATGATTTGCATGTATTTTCAATAGCATTTGCTGAACTGACAAAAACCAAGAGTATACTGTACATGTAACATGCAGTACTGTGCAGTGCATAGCAATGTGTAACATATTTGAAAATATCATTCCAATTTGTACTCTATTTCCTAAGACAAATATATTATAAAATCCCAAATTATTATTATTATTATTATTATTATTATTATTGTGTACTCTCTTACTCTACATATTTTAAAATTTCCTGACTTCAGAATAAATTGATATTTACTCTCTTCTACACTATAGATGTTTCCCTTCTCCCTTAACTTCATTGATGTTTTCCTTCTTCCTCGATGCCATTGATGTTTATCTTCTTCTGTGACACCATTCATGTTTAACTTCTCCCTTGACACCATTGATGTTTAGCTTCTCCCTTGACATCATTAATGCTTAGCGTCTCCCTTGGTACCATTGATGTTTACCATCTCACTCAACACCTGGAGCATACCAGGAGAGAGTTCCAGGGGTCAGCACTCCCACAACCCGGTCTGTAACCAGGCCTCATGGTTGATCAGGAACTAATCAACCAGGCTGCTACTGTTGGCCGCACGTAATCCAACGTATGAAACACAGCCCGGTTGGACAGGTACTGACTATGTGCCTGTCCAGTGCCTGCTTAAAGACAGCCAAGGGTCTATTGGTAATCCCCCCGATGTATGTTGGGAGGCAGTTGAACAGTTTTGGGCCCCTGACACTTATTGTGTTGTCTCTTATCGTGCTAGTGGCATCCCCGCTTTTCATTGGGGGGATGTTGCATCGTCTGCCGAGTCTTTGCTTCCGTAGGGATTGATTTTCGTGTGCAAGTTTGGTACTAGTCCCTCTAGGATTTTCCAGGTATATATAATCATGCATCTCTCCCTCCTGCATTCTAGGGAGTACAGGTTTAGGAACTTCAAGCGTTCCCAGTAACTGAGGTGGTTTATCGCAGTTATGCGTGCCATGAAGGTTCTCTCTACATTTTCTAGGTCAGCTATTTCACCTGCCTTGAAAGGTGCTGTTAGTGTGCAGCAATATTCCAGCCTAGAACAAGTGACCTGAAGAGTGTCATTATGGGCTTGGCATCCCTGGTTTTGAAGGTTCTCATTATCCGTCCTGTCATTTTTCTAGTAGATGCGATTGATACAATGTTATGGTCCTTGAAGGTGAGATCCTCTGACATGATCACTCCAGGTCTTTGGCGTTAGTTTTTCGCTCTATTGTGTGGTTGGAATTTTATACTCTGCTCAAGTTTTAGTTTTCTCACGTTTTCCATATCGGAGTAATTGAAATTTCTCATCACTGAACTTCACATTGCTTTCTGCAGCCCATTTAAAGATTTGGTTGATGTCCGCCTGGAGTCTTGCAGTGTCTTCAATGGAGGACACTGTCATGCAAATTCAAGTGTCATCTGCAAAGGAAGATACTGTGCTGTTGTCATGCAAATTCAAGTGTCATCTGCAAAGGAAGATCCTGTGCTGTGGCTTATATCTCTGTGTCCTATATAAGGATGAGGAACAAGATAGGAGCGAATACTGTGCCTTGTGGAACAGAGCTTTTCACCGTAGCCCCCTCAGACTTTTCACCGTAGCCCCCTCAGACTTTACTCTATGACTACTACTATTTGTGTTCTGTTTGTTAAGAAATTATAGATCCATCTACCGACTTATCGTGTTATTCCTTTATCATGCATTTTGTGCGCTGTTACACCATGGTCACACTCTCAAAGGCTTTTACAGAGTGTGTATATTACATCTGCATTCTGTTTGTCTTCTAGAGCATCCAGGACCGTGTCGTAGTGGTCCAGTAGTTAGGACAGACAGGAGCGACCTGCTCTAAACCCATGCTACCCTGGGTTGTGTAACTGATGGGTAACTAGATGGGTGGTGATCTTGCTTCTTAGAACCCTTTCAAAGATTTTTATGATATAGGATGTTAGCACTATCGGTCTGTAGTTCTTTGCTATTGTTTTACTGCCCCCTTTGTGGAGTGGGGTTGTCTGTTGTTTTTAGTAACTGTGGGACGACCCCAGTGTCCAAGCTCCCTATCCACAGGATGTTAAAATCACGTGATAGGGGCTTCTTGCAGTTCTTGATGAACACGGAGTTCCACGAGTCTGGGCCTGGTGCAGAATGCATGGGCATTTATCGCCTTTTCGAAGTCATTTGGGGTCAAGATAATATCAGATAGTTGTGTGTCTACCAAATTCTCTCTTATAAAAAAATCATTTAGGTTTCGACTCTGAGTCTGGTTAGTGGCTCGCTAGAAACAGTCATATTGGGACTTGAGTAGCTCACTCATTTCCTTGCTGCTATCTGTGTAGGACCCATCTAGTTTAAGTAGGGCCCAGTACTGGATGTTGTTCTAGACTTTGATTTGGCATAATAAAAGAAATGCTTTGGATTTCTTTCAGTTTCATTTATGACTTAGTTCTTCCTGCGTTTCTTGACGTTTGTAAGATTCCTTTAGCTTTAATTCGATGTTTGCTATTTCTATGACCAGTGTCTCCCTATGTATTGCAAATACATTGGCCTCTTATAGCCGCTCTGTTATTCTCTGCCTTCGCCTGTATAGGGAGCGCCTTTCTCTTTCTAGTTTACATCTTCTCCTTTTCCTTAAGGGGATATGCCTTGAGCATACCTCGAGTGCCACATAGTTAATTTGGTTTAGACATAGGGTAGGATCTGTGTTGCTTAGTCCATCTTCCCAGTTTATATCAATTAGGACTTGGTTTACCTGGTCCCACCTTATGTTTTTGTTACTGAAGTTGAATTTGGTGAAGGCTGCCTCGTGACTGATCATATTTTGTCGGTCTGGGGCTCCCCGCATACGTGTCTGGACCTCTATTATGTTGTGATCTGAGCATATTGTTTTTGATATGATGACATTTCGTATCAGATCATCATTGTGAGTGAGGATGAGGTCCAGCGTATTCTCCAATCTTGTAGGCTCTATTATGTGCTTGTTTGAGGTGAATTTGGTGCAGAGATTTAAAAGCTCGTCTGTGTGCGAGTTTTCATCTGAGCTGCCTCCTGGGGTTATCTCTGCTACCGGGTTATTTGCTATATTCCTTCATTTGAGGTGCCTTAGGCAGAAATTTCCCAGGATTTCCTTCTTACTTGACACCATTGACTAATACCATTTTGTACGACACCATTGACTGCTACTATCTCATACGACACCGTTGATTTCTAACATCTCATGTGACATGTTTGACTTCAATGAATGGACTTAAAGTATAACCCACCATCATGCACCACAGTCTTTATCGTTCCCTTTTCTTATTTAGCTGAGATGTGGTTTGGTGTTCTGTTCGCTGTGCTGCTGGAACTGGTGCCAAGCACAGTGCAGTCCACTTCCATTGCCGTCTTCCTCTTCGTTATGAACAATGTGGGTGGTAACATGCCCGTAGTGGTCGACCCTCTGTCTCATCTCCTCTCCTACCGCAGTGCCCTCTATATCATGTATCCTGGAATGTATCTAGCAAGTAAGTGATCATTATTATCATTATTATTAGTAGTAGTAGTGTTAATATTAGTACAGTACTATTATTGTGGGGAATTGCTGAAGCTATAAGAGGTCCCAAAGCATCTAAGGAATTGGAGGAAACTAGAATTTATTCAGATTAATAACCCTGAGGGCTGATAGCTCAAGATAATCTGATCTATTTATACTGAAGCCTTTTTAAGATTTTTCCCCAAAATGTGACCCACATCATTCGACTAATTCACAGATTCCTACTGTATTTTGTGCTGGATAACAGAGGCAGCAAGTGTTATGAGATTTTCCCATACATCTCACTGCATGTCAGGTTTGATCCCATGTCTCCCCAGCAGTGAGCCGAGGTTACGTGTTCTGGTGATTCCTGCCCTATAGTTGTATGAGTATCATTGTATGAGTAAGTGGTCATTAATTGGTGGGATGTCGTCGTCAGTCTAGAATCTGGTCGTTGTACGAGTGGGATACAGTCGTTATGCGGAAGGAGGGAACTGAGATTTTATTTGGTCATTATTCGAAATTATGTTCTATGAACATTTGTTCAGTGGAAAGTCTATTGTACAAAAAGTCTTTGCATACATATATATCATGTTCTGTTAACATTTGTTAGTTTTCAGATTATCAAAAATTCTCTGCATAACCAGGGGTTTTCCACACTTACTATTAAAATTTAATTAAATTTTGTACAAACCATGTGTCTTGTGGAAATAAAATATTTATTTATTTCTTCATTTTATTATCTCAAAATTATTAGTACAGTAAATGAAATCTTCATTAGATTTTTTTTTTTGTTAGATGCTAATAATGGTAATCCTCACAGTTTTAGTGATTTCTTTTATTATAACATAATTCATTAGGAACTATAATGAATGTTCCCTGGCTCTTAATATTATAGCATGCTGATTTGAGGCTTATGATTCAGTATAATTCTATTTTCCCCATAGGTTCTGTCTTTATTATACAGTATAATAATGCTATTTTCTCCATGGGTTCTGTCTTTATTGTGCAGTATAATTATATTTTCTCCTTAGGTTCTGTATTTATTGTACATAATTCTATTTTCCCCATAGGTTCTGTCTTATTATGCAGTATTATTCTATTTTCTCCATAGGTTCTGTCTTCTTCTTCCTCACAAGTTTCCTGTTGTGAAGATAGACTTAACCAGTGTTGTACATGGTTGCTGGGAATACCCACCTTGCTGGCAGAGGACTGCCACATGTTGAATTGAAAAATAATGCAGATGGTCACAGAAGATGTTGGACAGAAAGCCTATAGAGCCTCACACAGCTACATTAATCAGAGAGTACGTAATGTATAAGACAAGAACAGGTAGTCAGGAACACATTTGCTGAGTCTTGTACATCTGAATCATCTGACACCATCAACAGACAATTGACCAGAATAATCTTAGCCTTTTAGCAACATACATGGGTTTATTTAAATCATTATCTTATCTTAAAAATGTTGGAAATATAATAGTTATGTGGTAAAAATTATAAGTATTATTTGATTCTCTTACACAAATATTGTGTATTAATTGGCTTTGAAAAATTTTTGAATTTAGAAATTCACAAATTATTTAATTTTCTGATTTGTGTTGCCTGACTTGCCTTGCAATAGCCTTAGATTCTCACATTTTACGATACCATAATAATAATATTTATTGATAAAGAAATACTGTAATAGTACAACTTGGCATGTACACTGCTCAGAGTTGATGGTTCAGGAACACATTCTTTGACCTGCAGAATTTGTAATAATCATCATTAGTACAGTATTCTCCCAATTTACAATAACTTACAATGATCTGCACTTATAATCTTGGCATTTTGAAACTAGTTAATTATTTACAAACTATGATTCTCCCTTCCACTACTTTCGGCCATGGCAATATCACTTTTGGTGAAAAGACAGTTACAGTATTCAACAAGGCTGAAATATAAATTTTTTTCTAAATTTTTTACTAAATTCATTGAGATATTTTGTGTATCTTCATATATGCATATGTGGAGAAATCATATTTGCTTGGTAGAGATTTGATAATTACATTTGTGTGTTAGAGGTGGTACGGAGTCATGTCTAACACATGGTCAGTGGCTGAGGTAGTGCCAGTTACTGCATAGAGAAGACCAGGGCCAGGACCCATCCTGGTGAACCTACCTGTACCTGGCTGAGGTGCAGAGGCTCAGGTCAGTTTCCTCAACCACCCTCCCTCCCTATTCCTATTGCATCATCCATGGATGTAAAACCTCTCACCACTTTGGAATCTTTGTTGAGGAAACATTTCACCACATTATGGCTTCACCAGTCCAGTACAAAGAAGAACAGTGGAAATAGAGAAGGAGTTTGAGGTAATCAATCCCTCAGCCTGGAATTCTTCAACATTTATCCAACCTATGGACAAGCTCTATTTACACTAGTGGATGGTTCCACTGTGACTCTGCCTCCTCCTGCTTTAACTCGCCTGACTGCAATGTATAAGCTACTTCTCCTAGCATATGCTCTACTTTCTTCAAGATTGATGGACTGAACACATTGATTCCAGGCTGAGAGACTGATCACCTCAAACCCCTCCTCTATTTCCACCATTATTCTTTGTATTGGACTGATGAAGCTGCTGTGTGGTGAAATGTTTCCTCAGTAAAGATTCCAAAATGTTGCACAAGTGTCTTATTCTTCAACTTGTCAGTTTTCTAAACCAGTTTTCACAACTCTCATCACTGCCTTCCCACGCGCACCTGATAACTTCAACATAACAATGAGCATATGATAGAGGGCATATTGGAAGTACATGTATTGTCTATCTCAAATCTTTGCTCTGCTGTATTCCAATAAGTACTGATTGCTCCGAGGGTCTTCGGTGTTTAATATATAGTGTTACTAAACCATAGCAATTAAAAGTCACGAGCTGGATTTCTGGTTAAGGCTCGAAATATTTTATCAGAAGAAAGTTTTGTATGTATCAAGAGGCTATGCAAATAGCATGAATATTATGATTCATGAAATAGTAATACACAATTGCAAACAAACCACAGAACGAGTGGGATTTGAACCCCACCATGGGTTCAAACCCCACCTATTCTGTGGTTTGGTAACATGAATATTACTTGCATTAGTAACTGGGTCATATTAACATAATGAGAGGCTGGTGTTTAATAATTAACATACCAGGCAAATGACAGACTAGGTAAAAAAAAAAATAATTTTTGATCTCTCTTATTTAATATTTATTTATTATTATTAAAAAACAATACTATTAGTTGAATGATATCTTTTCAGCTCAGGTTGTCTTTATATCTGCATCATGTAGCTATTCAATGAGATATGAAGGAGAGGCTGCACTCAGCAATAAAAAGGCAACTAGTTCATTTTGTATTTTTAGTAAATTGCTTTTAATGGACTATTTTTCCAAACATACCATAATATATTTCTTAAGCATTATCATATTCTGTAATACTATACTTTAGTACTGTACAGTGTATTTTCTGTTTTAAGTTATTTAGTAAAATATCCTGAGTTTACTTTGAGTGTTACAAATTCTTTGGAAAAAACCTGGATGGGTGCACAGTAAAAAATGCCAAATCAAACTTTTATAATAGGAAAATATGAACAGTCTGTACTTAATTTTCAAATGAAATATGAAAACAGCTGCAGCACAAAGTAGTCCAGTGGTAGCTGTCAAGTATTTGATATTGTTAGTTGTCAGTGATGTATAAGCATAGCACATGTAATTGTATGTTAATGGTATATACTCTAAATATTCCAGGTATATATAACTGTATACTCATGATATATGCTCATCATATGGCTTAGATGAGATTTATATTGGTACTGTGATTTATATATGGTTCTGAATGTTATTGAAATGACAGTAGTTTGTTGGATTATGTATTGGTAGATAAAAGACTGTTGAGTAGACTTCAGGATGTACATGTTTATAGAGGGGCCACAGATATATCAGATCACTTTCTAGTTGTAGCTACACTGAGAGTAAAAGGTAGATGGGATACAAGGAGAATAGAAGCATCAGGGAAGAGAGAGGTGAAGGTTTATAAACTAAAAGAGGAGGCAGTTAGGGTAAGATATAAACAGCTATTGGAGGATAGATGGGCTAATGAGAGCATAGGCAATGGGGTCGAAGAGGTATGGGGTAGGTTTAAAAATGTAGTGTTAGAGTGTTCAGCAGAAGTTTGTGGTTACAGGAAAGTGGGTGCAGGAGGGAAGAGGAGCGATTGGTGGAATGATGATGTAAAGAGAGTAGTAAGGGAGAAAAAGTTAGCATATGAGAAGTTTTTACAAAGTAGAAGTGATGCAAGGAGGGAAGAGTATATGGAGAAAAAGAGAGAGGTTAAGAGAGTGGTGAAGTAATGTAAAAAGAGAGCAAATGAGAGAGTGGGTGAGATGTTATCAACAAATTTTGTTGAAAATAAGAAAAAGTTTTGGAGTGAGATTAACAAGTTAAGAAAGCCTAGAGAACAAATGGATTTGTCAGTTAAAAATAGGAGAGGAGAGTTATTAAATGGAGAGTTAGAGGTATTGGGAAGATGGAGGGAATATTTTGAGGAATTGTTAAATGTTGATGAAGATATGGAAGCTGTGATTTCGTGTATAGGGCAAGGAGGAATAACATCTTGTAGGAGTGAGGAAGAGCTAGTTGTGAGTGTGGGGGAAGTTCGTGAGGCAGTAGGTAAAATGAAAGGGGGTAAGGCAGCCGGGATTGATGGGATAAAGATAGAAATGTTAAAAGCAGGTGGGGATATAGTTTTGGAGTGGTTGGTGCAATTATTTAATAAATGTATGGAAGAGGGTAAGGTACCTAGTGATTGGCAGAGAGCATGCATAGTTCCTTTGTATAAAGGCAAAGGGGATAAAAGAGAGTGCAAAAATTATAGGGGGATAAGTCTGTTGAGTGTACCTGGTAAAGTGTATGGTAGAGTTATAATTGAAAGAATTAAGAGTAAGACGGAGAATAGGATAGCAGATGAACAAGGAGGCTTTAGGAAAGGTAGGGGGTGTGTGGACCAGGTGTTTACAGTGAAACATATAAGTGAACAGTATTTAGATAAGGCTAAAGAGGTCTTTGTGGCATTTATGGATTTGGAAAAGGCGTATGACAGGGTGGATAGGGGGGCAATGTGGCAGATGTTGCAAGTGTATGGTGTAGGAGGTAGGTTACTGAAAGCAGTGAAGAGTTTCTACGAGGATAGTGAGGCTCAAGTTAGAGTATGTAGGAAAGAGGGAAATTTTTTCCCAGTAAAAGTAGGCCTTAGACAAGGATGTGTGATGTCACCGTGGTTGTTTAATATATTTATAGATGGGGTTGTAAGAGAAGTAAATGCGAGGGTCTTGGCAAGAGGCGTGGAGTTAAAAGATAAAGAATCACACACAAAGTGGGAGTTGTCACAGCTGCTCTTTGCTGATGACACTGTGCTTTTGGGAGATTCTGAAGAGAAGCTGCAGAGATTGGTGGATGAATTTGGTAGGGTGTGCAAAAGAAGAAAATTAAAGATGAATACAGGAAAGAGTAAGGTTATGAGGATAACAAAAAGATTAGGTGGTGAAAGATTGAATATCAGATTGGAGGGAGAGAGTATGGAGGAGGTGAACGTATTCAGATATTTGGGAGTGGACGTGTCAGCGGATGGGTCTATGAAAGATGAGGTGAATCATAGAATTGATGAGGGAAAAAGAGTGAGTGGTGCACTTAGGAGTCTGTGGAGACAAAGAACTTTGTCCTTAGAGGCAAAGAGGGGAATGTATGAGAGTATAGTTTTACCAACGCTCTTATATGGGTGTGAAGCGTGGGTGATGAATGTTGCAGCGAGGAGAAGGCTGGAGGCAGTTGAGATGTCATGTCTGAGGGCAATGTGTGGTGTGAATATAATGCAAAGAATTCGTAGTTTGGAAGTTAGGAGGAGGTGCGGGATTACCAAAACTGTTATCCAGAGGGCTGAGGAAGGGTTGTTGAGGTGGTTCGGACATGTAGAGAGAATGGAGCGAAACAGAATGACTTCAAGAGTGTATCAGTCTGTAGTGGAAGGAAGGCAGGGTAGGGGTCGGCCTAGGAAGGGTTGGAGGGAGGGGGTAAAGGAGGTTTTGTGTGCGAGGGGCTTGGACTTCCAGCAGGCATGCGTGAGCGTGTTTGATAGGAGTGAATGGAGACAAATGGTTTTTAATACTTGACGTGCTGTTGGAGTGTGAGCAAAGTAACATTTATGAAGGGATTCAGGGAAACCGGCTGGCCGGACTTGAGTCCTGGAGATGGGAAGTACAGTGCCTGCACTCTGAAGGAGGGGTGTTAATGTTGCAGTGTAAAAACTGTAGTGTAAAGCACCCTTCTGGCAAGACAGTGATGGAGTGAATGATGGTGAAAGTTTTTCTTTTTCGGGCCACCCTGCCTTGGTGGGAATCGGCCAGTGTGATAATAAAAAAAATTTTTACAAAAGATGTCCAGTGTGTATGCATATACTCTATGTATATTAATCAAAACTGTTGATAAAAAATTTGCTAATGTAGCTGTCTTCTGTGTACTAAAGTACTGAGGTTGGGAGTGAATTTTCAGTCTTGTGAGCTATTTGTTTAAATATACAGTATTTTTGCAATGCAATGCTCAGAATACTGTATATAGAATAGCACTTAAAAATTAAAATGAAGTCTTTTATTTTTAATTCAACACACAGGTTTCTCTTGCTTTATACAGGCTTGTTTTGTGCAAATTAATTATTTTGGGAGGTCTGACTTAAATCAGTAATTCTGTGTACCACATGCATGTGCTGTTTGGAATTGGTGCAGTTAGAAAAATGTATTTAATATTTTTAAAAGCCAATGCAGAGATAACCCCCCCCCCCCCCAAAAAAAAAAAAGAAAAAAAGAAAGAGGAAACACATTCACTGTCATTCTTATAATAATTTTCTTGTCAAAAGTGTACTTACATCATGGTTTAGATGGTCCTCCAAGTTACAACATATTCAGACCTCCTTTAGAGTGCAGGTGCAGTATTTCCTAACCCCAGGACTCAGGTTTGACTAAACAGTTTCTTCCCTGAATCCCTTCATGAATATTACCTTGCTCACACTCCAACAACACATCAGGCCATGAAACTAAATCTTCTTTCTTCTTTCAACAAACCGGCCATATTCCACCGAGGCAGGGTGGCCCAAAAAGAAAAACAAAAGTTTCTCTTTTTAAATTTAGTAATTTATACATCAGAAGGGGTTACTAGCCCCTTGCTCCTGGCATTTTAGTCGCCTCTTACAACACGCATAGCTTATGGAGGAAGAATTCTGTTCCACTTTCCCATGGAGATAAGAGGAAATAAACAAGAACAAGAACTAGTAAGAAAATAGAAGAAAACCCAGAGGGGTGTGTATATATATGCTTGTACTACATGTATATGTAGTGTGACCTAAGTGTAAGTAGAAGTAGCAAGATGTACCTGAAAACTTGCATGTTCATGAGACAGAAAAATCGACACCAGCAATCCTACCATCATGTAAAACAATTACAGGCTTTCGTTTTACACTCACTTGGCAGGACGGTAGTACCTCCCTTGGTAGTTGCTGTCTACCAACCTACTACCTAGAATGAAACAATCTTGCCACTAAATATTAATGGTCTGATTGAGCTAGTACAGCTGGCATGAGCTTGAAGCACAACTCCTGCATATAGCAAAAGACACTTATACAGTATTTGTGATTACTGCTGTGATAAAAACAACACACCTGTAATCCCTATGGGTTTTCGGTGGTGTGTTAATGTTTGCCACGATCATTCTGATAGAGGTCCTCAGGTATGATCTTTTGAATGGTAGTTAATTATTGTGTTTATCCGCAAATTTAAGAGTGTGGATACTGAACCTGTGTCTGAAATGACACATGATGAACCCTGGGTGCATCCTATTCCTCAGTTGCTATGTGGCCCCTATGGGTTTAAGAATTCCCCTGATTTAAATAAAAAAACTAATTAATTTCACTGTAAATGTGCTGTAGTTGCCAAAGCAAAGCTGTTTGCATTATCTCATTTTTTTTATTTTATTTTGAAGCACTAGTTTTGTGTGCATGTGCAAGTCAATACAGTACTGTAATGTTTTTAGATGCATACATTCCACATACATTAGGAGTTTAGTTTTACCCATCACTGTTATGTGTAAATGGTTTAAAAAACTAATAAGTTGATAAATGAGACACTCATGCAACATTTAGGAATCTTTATTCTGGAAGTATTTCACCACACAGTGGCTTCTTCAGTCCATTGTAGAGCAAGGTGAGGAGTTTGAGGTAGTCAACTCTAGGCTGAAGGACTGATCACCTCAGACTCCTCATCTTTTACTTTTCTCTGCATTTAACTGAAGAAGTCAGTGCATGGTGAAACTTATCCAGAATAAAGATAACCAAATGTTGCACAGGTGTCTTTATTTATCAGATGTTGTTTATGTCACCATTGTTAGCCCATCACTATTATTTAGTGTAGTTTACCTGGAGTTTATTGATCACCATTGTTATGCTCCACCATTATTTGTATTTTTTGTAATGAATTCTGTTAAGAAGAGATAATTAAATGCACGGTGATAAAATTTTGCAGTGTTTTATTTCTCACATTTATTTCAAGCTACAGAAGCCTCTCATATAACACATGTTCATGTTATAAATGGAACAATAATGAAATTTTGTTTACCATTATCATTTTACATGGGAAAAATCCGGTCCTGCACACCATAACGTGCCATTAATTTTGGGATTATAATTATACAGCACGTCAGGGTGGATGGGAGGTATTCAGGCTCAATTCAGGGAACCTGAGTACAGATCCAATTCCCTAGATCAAGAGCCCCTCACCAGTGTCAAGGAACCTCCCTTGAGGGGCTATAAATTTGGGGAAAAATAAACACAACATATGAATTCCACTTAGAAAATTCCATGGCCAAACAAGACAGTATGGATGAGTGAGGCCTTGTTTGTCGAGTGGCTCAAGCATTACCTTTTCCCTTTTTCAATTTGAATCGGTTATTTTGCGTTCTTTCTTGAAGGGATGTCCTCAGAACCATATTTATATCTCAGCCTCGCATACCTCAACGTACATTCTAGAAGCTCAAATCTTTCATACGAAGAAAGACAGAAATCCCTTGAACAAAACATTTAGCTGAAGCCTAGCTTTAGAAATCATTGTTACCTTGACATATTTTAAAGTCCCACCGAGTTTGCCCATCAGTTGTAACTATAATGGCTTTCTGTGAGAGGTAAGAGTTATATATATATACGTATATACATATAAACCATTTCTAATATGTGTACATGTGCATCTGTTAGCTTTAAAATTAAAAATTCTTTTGGCAGTAGAAATTATTACACCCTTGGTCACCTACCTCCAGCATTTTGAATTGGTTGTCTTGGGCACCACAAGCCATTCTTGTCTCACAAACAACTTTACCTCTAACTACATAACTAATGCTGTTAGATAAAGGCACTGCATATCTGGCTTGCATTCTTTGAATTTTACATGGTTAATGACATCACTGATATCCATTATCTCTTTATTAATGTAGGTTAACAGCTATAACAATACTGAAGAAGTCACTTGTGGTGAAACATTTCCTCTAATAAATGTCCTGAACTGTACATAAATGTCTTGATCCACATATAACAATACTATTGACTAGATCAGGTTTCATATACCAGCCTGAGATAATTACACAAAATGAAATTCTACCTATGAAAGTAATTATTATTATAATAAAAAGAAATACTAAACCTATTAATGATTAATTAGCAGCACAAAGATTTTCATTACAGTTGATTACATCTTTATTATTATAATCAAAAAGAAGCGCTAAGCCACAAGGACTATACAGCGCTGCAGGGCAGGAAGGAAGCGAGGGCATCAGGTGGCAAAAGGGAGATGGATGAGCAACAGGTTACGGATAACAGCGGGGCAGTGGATGGTGAAAGGGTAAAGGGCAGCAAGAGACTGAACCAGAAAGGGCTGAGGGGAGTGCGAAAAGTATCATCAGAGTTTGTGGAGTAAATCAGTCGTTGTCAAGAAGTCAATGAGAGAGTCAGGATTAAAGGAGGGTCCATCAGCAAGAAGGGAAGGTAAAGAGAGAGTAGGGGAACGAAGACGACGTTGGAGGTAAATTCTGCGTGCTCGTTGATAGAGAGGGCAGTCTAACAGAATGTGGCTAATCGATACTGGAACTTGACACTGCTCACAGAGAGGAACAGGGTGCCTCTCCATGAGATACCCATGAGTAAGACGAGTGTGGCCAATGCGAAGGCGGGAGAGAGTGGTCTCCCAACCTCGGCACTGATGACAAGAAGACGGCCAGTAACCTATGCTCGGTTTAATAGAATGAAGTTTGTTACCGAGCAGAGTTGACCAACGTTGTTGCCAACGGGTGCGAAGGTGGGTAGCTATTGCAGCAAAATAGTCCAGAAATGGAACACCTCGATAGGAAATTGGTAGGTCATATACTGCTGACCGCGCAGCAGTGTCTGCCTGTTCATTGCCCTGTACGTCGACATGACCAGGGACCCAACAAAAAACAATATCTTTATGTTTGGTAGAGATACGGCGTAGCCAAAGTTGGATACGGAGAACTAGGGGATGAGATGTATCAAATTTTCGTATAGCCTGTAGAGCACTAAGGGAGTCTGAGACTACTACAAATGATGACACAGGCATAGATGCGATACGAATAAGTGCTGCAAGAATGGCATACAGTTCAGCAGTAAAAATGCTAGCTGAAGATAGTAAATGCCCTCGTACGACGCTGTCCGGAAACACTGCTGCGAATCCGACGCCGTCTGAAGACTTAGAGCCATCTGTGTACACAGCGGTGGCATGAGAATGAGAGTGGAAGTGATCAAGAAAAAGAGAGCGGGAAGCCACCGTAGGCAGTTGAGCTTTCGAGCAAGGGAGTGAGAAAGAACAGACCCGAACAGCTGGAACTTCCCAGGGGGGTAGGGAAAAGTGAGATGCTACATGAACATATAAAGGTGGTAACTGAAGGGAAGACAAGAGTGAAAGTAGGCGAAGAGAAAAGGGACGGAGCAAACAGGGGCGGCGAACGAATAAAGAATGTCTACTAATATCGGTGACCATTCTATAAATGGAAGGATTGTGTAGATCGTGAGAGCGTACATAGTAACGAAGGCAATGGGCATCACGGCGATCAGACAAGGATGGAACATTTGCTTCTGTATAGAGGCTCTCAACAGGGGAAGAGCGAAAAGCACCAAGGCACAAACGTAAGCCTTGGTGATGGATAGAGTTAAGGCTAGAGAGAGTAGCAGGAGAGGCCGCGGAATAAATCTGGTCACCATAATCGAGTTTCGATAAAACGAGGGCTGAATGTAGGCGAAGCAGAGTTCGACGATCAGCTCCCCAGGAAAGATGAGCAAGGGTTTTAAGAAGGTTTAGCCGGCTGTGACAAGTTGCCTTCAGAGAGGTAATGTGAGGTTTCCAGGTTAACCGACGGTCAAAGAGAAGGCCTAGAAACCTGACTGTATCACGTTCGGGGATACGGGAGCCATAGAGATACAAAGGATGATCGGAGATAACAGAGCGTCTAGTGAAAGTAATTTGGTGAGTTTTGGTACTTGAAAATTTAAACCCATGTGTGGTGGCCCAAGTGGAAACACGGTCGACCGCATGCTGGAGAGAAACTGCAATAAGGTGACAGTCAGCGCCTGCACAAGCAATAGCGAAGTCATCAACATAGAGTGATGACCAAATATTGGGTGGAAGAACAGAGGCCAAATCATTTATAGCAAGGAGAAAAAGTGTTGTGCTTAGAACACATCCCTGAGGGACACCTTCAGCTTGGACGAAGTCCGGGGAAAGAACATTATTGACTCGAACACGGAAATGTCTGTCAGTTAAAAAGTTCTTAAGGAAGGATGGTAGATTGCCTCGGAGGCCTAAGGAATGGGCTTGGGCCAAAATATTATACCTCCAAGTTGTGTCATATGCCTTCTCAAGGTCAAAAAATATGGCAATAACTGAGTGATTATTCGCAAAGGCATTACGAACATACGTATCCAAGCGTAGTAAGGGGTCTATGGTAGAACGACCCTTACGAAAGCCATATTGACTAGCGGAGAGACTGTTGTGAGTCTCTAAATACCACATTAAACGTCGATTTACGAGGCGTTCCATCACTTTGCAAACTGCACTTGTAAGAGCGATGGGGCGATAGTGGGAGGCATCATGTCCTGTAGTACCCGGTTTGCGGAAAGGGAGAACAATGGCAGATTTCCACAGCTGGGGAAGAACTCCTTGTGCCCAAATAAGATTGAAGAGGTGTAAGAGGACTACAAGGGCTGACCGATGTAAATGTTGTAACATACGAATATGAATGTCATCAGGCCCAGCTGCCGATGATCGGCAAGCTGAGAGCGTTGCCTCCAGTTCTTGAAGTGTAAAAGGCACATTATACTGTTCTTCTCCGAGAGAAGAAAAGTCCAAGGGTACTAACTCTCTGGCAGACTTTGAGGAAAGAAACGAGGGGCATAGATGGAGCCCTCGGGAAATACGGACCAGATGTGTGCCAAGTTCAATGGCAACGTCGAGAGGGTTTGCTATATCAACACCAGTGACCCGTAGAACAGGAGCCGGGTCAGGAGAGTATTTACCACTCAATTTCCTCACTTTTTTCCAGACTGCACTCATAGAAGAAGCAGAGGTGATGGTGGAAACATAGTCTCGCCAACAAGTGCGTTTAGCTTCACGGATGACACGGCGAGCGATCGCACGCTTCTGCTTAAAATCAACAAGTCTCTCAGCGGTTCTATTGTACCGGTACCTGCCCCATGCAGCACGTTTCAAACGTACTGCACGAGCACAAGCAGGAGACCACCAAGGCACACACTTCTGAGAATGCCTGCCTGAGGTGTGGGGTATAGAATGAGAAGCTGCGGTATAAACTGATGTCGAGAAGATGTGTAGGAGCTCATCAATGGAGGATGAAGAAGGAACCTCACTAAAAGCAGTGAGGTGTGAGTAAAGATCCCAATTTGCCCGATCAAATTGCCAGCGAGGGCTACGGGAAGGTGGTGAATAGGAAGGAGAAGTAAGAATGATCGGAAAATGATCGCTGTCATGTAAGTCTGGTAGAACAGACCAGGTGAAGTCTAGTGCAGTGGAGGAAGAGCAGACTGATAGATCGATGCAAGAGAGAGTATGAGTACGAGGATCAAAATGGGTGGGAGTACCCGTATTTAAAACATGGAGGGGGTGAGAGGCAAGAAAAGCCTCCAACTGAATGCCACGTGAGTCACAATGAGACCCCCCCCAGAGGAAATGGTGGGCATTAAAATCACCAAGTAACAGAAGTGGTGGTGGTAAGGATGAAACAAGAAAGGCAAAGTCTGGGATAGAAAATGCTCGAGAAGGAGAGAGATATAAAGAACATATTGTAAACCACTTATTCAAGTGGATACGGGCTGCAGTGTAATGCAGCGAGGTATGGACAAATAGTTGACAGTACGGAATATCATTGCGTAGAAGAAGGGCACTTTCATTAAAGGTCCCATCTGAGAAAGGATCCGAAGAATACAATAAATTATAGCCTGAGATAGGTTGGAAAACAGCCGAGTGTAATTTTGGTTCTTGTAAGCAAGCACCAACAGGGGAAAACCTGGAAAGCAACATCTGAAGCTCACCCCGATTACCCCTGAGGCCGCGGATATTCCACTGTAAATAGGCCATGATTGGCGATGAAGAAAATATCAGGAATCTGTAGGTAAAGGCACCTACGGACTAGAGGGGTTAGAAAAGTCAACGTGTGGTGGCATTGGAAGATGTTCAAGTAGCGAAGGAACGGAGCGTTGCGAAGAATGGGGTTGTGAAGATGGAGGAGAGGGAAGAGAAGGAACAGGAAGTGAATCAGTGTCCATTGAAGGTTTAGTCTCTGCAATATATTCTGAAATGGCTTCAAGTGTTTCTGAATTCAAAGATGTATGGGAAACCATATTGGAGATAGGAGGAGGAGGGTGAGTAAAGATTGGGACAGTAATGGACTGTACCAAAGTAGAGGGGGAGGGAAAAGTGTAAGGGACTGGAGATGAAGTGTGGGGGGGGACAGAAGAGGTAGAAACCTGGGAGGTGACAGAAGAGGGAGAAACTTGGGAGGGGACAGGGGTGGAAGGCATAGTACGAGGAGGAGGGTGAATCTCCACACTTGTAATAGAGCCAGAGAGAGGGGAAGAACTAGGTACAGAGACTGGAAAGGTAACGTGTGGAGGTGGAAGAAGGGAAGGAAGGGGCAAAGAAGATTTGAGCAATGTGGATTTTTTGGACTTCTGAGTAGAGGGGCGATTGGTATTAGGTGTCGTACGAGGTCTTGTCGATACTGGGGCTTGTGAGGAAGGACGCGAAGATGTGAGAACAGACTGAGTTGTAGTCGGGACGTCAGAGCCAAGGACAGCAAAAGGATTAGATGCCGTAATGGCTATGGGAGGGGTAACAACAGAGGAGGCTGCAGAAGATGGGACCCCAGAAGTGGGGGGATGTTTGGAAACACGAGAATAAGAAACACGGGGTAGTCTCCCTTGGAGGCGGAGATGAGTAACTGCCATAGCATAAGGGAGACCTTCTGCCTCTTTGAGGCAACGGATTTCACGTTCATTTAAGTAGACCTGGCAACGGCGGGAGTACGAAGGGTGAGCTTCATTACAATTAAGGCAAGATGGAGGTTGACTGCAAGATGTATTAGAATGGTTGTCGGCACCACAGACTGGGCATTCGGCCATAGATCTGCAATATTTCGCTGGGTGACCAAAACGCCAGCAATTTCTACATTGTTGCGGTGTAGGTATCACCTTTCGAACTTGTAACCGATGTCCCGCGACATATACAGAGGACGGGAGTTCTCGGCTGTCAAAAGTTAAACGAGCCACATTGCAAGGGTAACGTCTCCGCCCCCGGGCAGGAAGGACATAAGTGTCTACTTTGAGGATTGGGAGATCCTGGAGTTCCAGCTGTTCAAAAATGTCATTGCCACATGACTGGAAATTCTGTTGGACTATGGTATGGGGCAGAATGACAGTACCACTACAAGAATTGAGAGAAAGATGTTTTTCAATAGTGATAGGAGTAGTATCGATATTCGAAAGGAGAGAAAGATCATGAGCTTGGGTAGCATTCTGGACAGTGACGATGCGCGTACCGCTCTTGAGAGCGTGAAATGAAATATCTCTGCCAACATGACGCAGGAGCGCTTTGGCAATACTATGGTCAGAAAGGTAGGCAGAAGAAGAAGTTGGTCTTAAAGTAAAGAATTTAGTCCATTGTGTGGTCCGAAACTGAGCGTGGAGAGGGAGTGCTTGACGTGTCGGTCGTTTCCGAGTAGAATGGGAAGGTAACGACGGAGCATCATCAGGAGATTGACGTTGGCGTTTAGGAGTAGGACCGGAGTTGGTCCGGCATGAAATGGGTGGGCGATTCGAAAATTGCCGTACCGTAGAGGGAGAAGCCGGAAGCATAGTCAAAGGAGAGCGGAGTTCAGACAAATCGAAGGAGTCAGTCGAAGCCCCGGTACCTGAAGCGGGTGAGGAAACAGCACCAGCAAGAGGTACAGGGGCATCAGGAGTGTCCGAAGAGTGGTCTAAACACAAGGCAGGGTCAGAATGGGGTGCGGTATCAAGAAGGGGCCCGGGGGTAGTGGTTTCATGGACTAGGGCTGCCATGGTTAGGTTACTCCTTTGCTTTTTGTTTTTAAGAAAAAAAAAGAAAGAAGAAAAGAAAATAAAAACAAAAAAAAGAATAAAAAAAGGGGGGAGCGGGGAGGAATAGTTCCCAGGAGGAATGAAAGGGCCGGAAATCTCCCTCCGCGCCCAAGAGGACTCGACACCGCTAGTAGCGCAGATGCAGCATGGAACCCGTGCCATACCCTACCCTTCATGCCAGTAAACCAGCAATCCGGGATAGCAACCTCACATCTGCCGAGCTACCTCGGTGGACAAAAGAGAGGGCGGCCGGATATCCGCCACAAAGCATACCTCCTTCAGCCACCACCCCCGGAATCCGAAAGGTGGCTTCCAGAGATACACCCGTCGCCCAAAAGACACCCAAAGCTACTCCGGGATACCGGAGAGGGATCGGGACATCCCTAGGCAATCCAGATTCCACGGCAAACTACGCCACCGCCAAGAAACCTCAACGGAATGGGATCGACCCCGGTGTCCTTTCCCCTACCTAGGAACTAGCACGCCTGTGGGAGAAATCACGAAGGCTAAAAAGAGGAAGGGCAAAAGGGAGGGGTGAGGAGGAGGAGGAGGAATGGAAAAAGGGGAGGATGGGGAGGATGGGATAGGGGAGGGGAGAATGGGGGGTAATTAGGTTCGGTCTGAGGAAGAAGACCGACAGGGCTAATTCCTCAGACCAAGAGCCTCTTCACCACGCCAAGGAGCCCCCCTTGAAGAGGACATTGATTACATCTATCCTTAGGGCTGACAACCTGCACATCTTGCTCAATTATGGGAGGTGAAACAATTAACGAAGGAAAGGTGACTATCTTATTTATCAGTGTAGTGAAAGAGATCCTGTTGCTTTTATTGAGGAGCAAGTGTTAAATGCATGTGGGTTATATAGTGCCTGGGGAATGAGAGGCTTTTAGATTCAATCCAAGGAAGAAAGACCAACTCCTTGGATCCCTTCACCTGCTGTTAACGTAACTATTAGTAGTGGCCATAGACTAGGATATGCCTGTCATGACATGCTGCATTAAATATGAAAGACCTATGCAACACCAAATTTCATTTGCATCACACACACATACACAATGGGGCCAGAAGCTGTGGATCAACCCCTGCAACCACAAATAGGTAGGAACACACACATACACACAGTTATCTAAAGTCCATTATTCATAATGAAAAGTCTGATTTATGTGTGTGGGTGTCGTGCCTCTACCTGACTTCTAATTTCAAATATATTTTTTTATATTAGTCATCAGCATTACCAGATTAAAGGTTATTTATTTCAGCATGGCACATGTTTTTACAGAGATGGGTGACATTTAGGTGTGCATGCATAGGTTTGGAACTCTCACTGCCATCCACCACCTACGAAGACTCGCCACCACAACTATCTAAGGCAGGTAATGCTACAAACCCATTCATCTAGCAGCACATCCATCCCATTCTATTCATCAGAGCATTGGTTCCCAAAATGTGGGTTGCGGACCCCTCGGAGGACAGGAAAGGGGATGAACTGTTATTACAAGGGATCCATGAAATTTCGCAGCAAAATATTTCTTCTCCAGCCAGCATTCGATTTTTTTTTTTGGCAGTTAATGTTAGTTTTACAGTGGACTGGAGAGATTTTTGTCATGTAATTTGCCTCTGGATAAGTCTGTTGTGTAGGTTATTGTTTGAGTTCCATTGAGCAGTACTGCTTGTTGCTCTAGCTGTTTGTTCACTGAACTTTCATTGCTGGAGTTTTCTGTTCATTATTATATACCTTAATGTTGGATTAGTTTGTTCACTATAATTGTTCTTACTGTACTGATGACCCTTGTAGGTTTAGTGCTTAGTTCTGATTATATTATTATTATTACTTTACTGACATTGGCTTACTTTTTTTTATCACCAGTGTCAATGTTGCAGTTTTTACAAATTGTAATTATTATTATAATCAAAACTAAGTGCTAAATCCCTATGGGTTTAGCACTTAGTTTTGATTATAATAATAATTACAATTATATTAAGGGGAAGAGCTAAAGCTGTAAGGGGTCATACAGAGCTTGGGGAATGTGAAGTAAACCAGGTTCAGTCCAAGGGAGGGGCTGTGAAATGTAATTCCTTGGATCAAAAGCCCCTCACAAGTAAAGATAATTTCTTTACAGTAAAAATATGTATATGTATTCCCAGCACCAATATTTTCATGAAAATTAATTTTATAGTCACTTTATGGTTTGATTTGCATATGTTAACCTTGTTGACTAACAGCTGGCTGCTGTGTTAAGGAGGTCGTGTTCTCTTGTTGCTGGGAGTGTTCTTGAGGTTGTGTTCTGTCTCCCTCAGCTTGTTTCTGGAAGTGTTCTTGATGTTGTGTTCTGTCTCCCTCACAGCTTGTTGCTGGGAGTGTTCTTAAGGTCGTCAAAGAAAGTGAGGTACTGTTCTTTCCTCTCTGGGTAAAGAAGTTTGTTGTGCCTTGTAGGCAGTGAGAACCAGAACTGACGAGCCTGGGGAAAGTAGAGAAGGGGATTAGATGAAAAGATGCAGAACACACTTTAATCGTGAAGATGTTTAACTTTTTGTAGAGCTTTATCAGGTTGGTTCGGGTGTCATTCATACCTCAGCTCTGGTGTCACTCTCCATGGTTGGCGTGGTGTTAATAGCAAGATGGTGGGTGTTCTTGGGAGAAGCAGGAAGCCACTTGAAGCCTAAGGAGTCATCTGGTGTTGGGTCCCTGCAATGAACACAGACTTAGCTCTTGAACAAAGTCCACTAAAAGAAAAAAAACACATTGAAGAACAAACATTTATTGGGACAGATTTATTGAGTCACGTTTTACGCTACAGACTTGTCAAGACATGAAGAATAAAAGGGCATCTAACAGTGGATGGAACAATACACAAATAACCCACACCTAGAAGAAAACTTGTACCTATATATACTGCTCTCTTCCCTTTGTGCTTGTGTGTGACTAGTTTATGGTCCAAGTCAGACTGAAAAGCCATCATAAATTTCTTCTATGTGGGGGTTATTTGTGTATTATCAAGTCATGTCTTGATAAATCCTAGTAAATAGCGAAACGCTGCCTCCATAAAAGCTTATTTTACAGCGTGTCTTTTCTTCACTATTGACCTTGAAATTCATTTTATTTTTATATGTTTTGGTAATACACGTTATTTTAATACGTACATACTGTGTTACCAAATTAAATATTCATTACCAGTCTTAACGTGTATTGCAGTAAGACTACAGTGATTACCAACAATTTGAGGAAAATGCGTCACATTTAGGGTGATCACAGGTTCAGGACCAAAACATTAACATTAAAAACGTAATGAACAGTTTGCATAACCTCATTACTGTTACTTGTTGGTATTGTACATCTTTATATCTACTACTACTAAAGCCCAGTGACTGACCCAGTGGCAGCGAAATTGGCCCAGAGCTTGCTAATTAATAAACTGACTCGAGCCTCGTCACTTTTCTTGGGGAATGATGGGCCCTCAGGGCTCCAAAAGACATAATGCGTCTCACTGCTGTGGGTAACATCTGTGGAAAATATGGTTCATCAGGTTATACCCCGAGACAAAGTGGCAGTGTAGGAAAACCCCCACCTATTGTTATTCCTATTATTAGTAATAACAATAGTAATATTATTATTAACTTACTAGTACTAGTAGTAATTAATATAAGAATAATGATTTGCTAATAAGTCAATAATGTATTACTGTAATTCATACATACATGCCATACATACATGAATAGCATACATACTATATACATACATGCATAACATACATACTATATACATACATGTAATGCATACATAAATACATGCATGCAATGCATACATAAATATATACATGCAGTGCATACATAAATGCATACATGCAGTGCATACATAAATGCATACATACAATGCATACATAAATACATACATGCAATGCATACATAAATACATACATGCAATGCATACATAATACATACACACACGCACACACACTTCAGGTGAGTATAACACCAGGCACATCTGAAGCGCACATCAACGAAATAACGGCTGCAGCATATGGGCGCCTAGCAAACCTCAGAACAGAATTCCGACACCTTACTAAGGAATCGTTCAGGACCCTGTACACCGTGTACGTTAGGCCCATATTGGAGTATGCGGCACCAGTTTGGAACCCACACCTAGCCAAGCACGTAAACTAGAGAAAGTGCAAAGGTTTGCAAAAAGACTAGTCCCAGAGCTAAGAGGTATGTCCTACGAGGAGAGGTTAAGGGAAATCAACCTGACGACACTGGACAGGAGAGATAGGAGGGACATGATAACGACATACAAAATACTGAGAGGAATTGACAAGGTGGACAAAGACAGGATGTTCCAGAGATTGGACACAGTTGGAAGTTGAAGACACAGATGAATCACAGAGATGTTAGGAAGTATTTCTTCAGCCACAGAGTAGTCAGTAAGTGGAATAGTTTGGGAAGCGATGTAGTGGAGGCAGGATCCATACATAGCTTTAAGCAGAGGTATGATAAAGCTCACGGTTCAGGGAGAGTGACCTAGTAGCGACCTGTGAAGAGGCGGGGCCAGGAGCTCAGACTCGACCCCTGCAACCTCAACTAGGTGAGTATACACACACACACACACATATATATATATATATATATATATATATATATATATATATATATATATATATATATATATATATATATATATATATATATATATATATATATATATATATATATATATATATATATATATATATATATATATATATATAAATGTATATATAATGTGTGTGTGTGTGTGTGTGTGTGTATACTCACCTAGTTGAGGTTGCAGGGGTCGAGTCTGAGCTCCTGGCCCCGCCTCTTCACAGGTCGCTACTAGGTCACTCTCCCTGAACCGTGAGCTTTATCATACCTCTGCTTAAACCTATGTATATATATATATAGGTAGTAGGTTGGTAGACAGCAACCGCCCAGGGAGGTACTACCGTCCTGCCAAGTGAGTGTAAAACGAAAGCCTGTAATTGTTTTACATGATGGTAGGATTGCTTGTGTCCTTTTTTCTGTCTCATGAACATGCAAGATTTCAGGTACGTCTTGCTACTTCTACTTACACTTAGGTCACACTACACATACATGTACAAGCACATATATACACACCCCTCTGGGTTTTCTTCTATTTTCTTTCTAGTTCTTATTCTTGTTTATTTCCTCTTATCTCCATGGGGAAGTGGAACAGAATTCTTCCTCCGTAAGCCATGCGTGTTGTAAGAGGCGACTAAAATGCCGGGAGCAAGGGGCTAGTAACCTCTTCTTCTGTATATATATTACTAAATGTAAAAGGAGAAACTTTCGTTTTTCCTTTTGGGCCACCCCGCCTCGGTGGGATACGACCGGTGTGTTGAAAGAAAGTATATATATATATATATATATATATATATATATATATATATATATATATATATATATATATATATATATATATATATATATATAAAGGAGGTTTCGTGGGCGAGGGGCTTGGACTTCCAGCTTCCGGCTCTGGTGGCCTGGTGGTTAACGCTCTCGCTTCACACGGTGAGGGCCTGGGTTCGATTCCCAGCCAGAGTAGAAACATTGGACGTGTTTCTTTCCACCTGTTGTCTATGTTCCCCATCAGTAAAATGGGTACCTGGGTGTTAGTCGACTGGTGTGGGTCGCATCCTGGGACACTGACCTAAGGAGGCCTGGTCACAGACCGGGCCGCGGGGGAAGGAGGGGTAGGGGTCGTCCTCGAAAGGGTTGGAAAGAGGGGGTAAAGGAGGTTTTGTGGGCAAGGGGCTTGGACTTCCAGCAAGCGTGCATGAGCGTGTTAGATAGGAGTGAATGGAGACGAATGATACTTGGGACCTGACGATCTGTTGGAGTGTGAGCAGGGTAATATTTAGTGAAGGGATTCAGGGAAACCGGTTATTTTCATATAGTCGGACTTGAGTCCTGGAAATGGGAAGTACAATGCCTGCACTTTGGGATATTGGCAGTTTGGAGGGATATGTTGTGTATCTTTATACGTATATGCTTCTAAACTGTTGTATTCTGAGCACCTCTGCAAAAGCAGTGATAATGTGTGAGTGTGGTGAAAGTGTTGAATGATGAAAGTATTTTCTTTTTGGGGATTTTCTTTCTTTTTTGGGTCACCCTGCCTCGGTGGGAGACGGCCGACTTGTTGAAAAAAAAAAATACATATATACATACATACATGCATACACACTGTTCAGGAGAGGGAAGCCCCAATTCCTCGCATCATGAACCCTTCAGATATAGATTATTATTATTATAATCAAGGGGGAAGCGCTAAACCCGGAGGATTATACAGCGCCTAGTGGGGGTTGTGGAAGGCATTCAGGCTTAATTCGGGGAACTGGAGCACAGATCCAATTCCCTAAATCAAGAGCCCCTCACCAACATCAAGGAACCTTCCTTGAGGGGTTCAGATATAGAGAAAACTGATTATGGAAAGCCACTAGGATCGAGTGATCAAAGTATATTCACATTTCCACATCACACAGATCGAATGTTGTTATGACTAAACTGTTTCACGTCATTCAGTTGCATGTTGAAAGGCAGGACCAAGAGCTAAAGCTCAATGCCCACAAAACCAAATAATTTCAAACGGGAAATTACACACACACACACATACATACATGAAAAGGCTCCAAATGCTGAATCTAAACTTAAATGCTTTCAATAACTGAATATATCCTTTTAATATGACCCTGATGGGACTTGTACATTGAATACAATGCAAAAGTTTATACCTTTGTAGCCTACGCGTGCCCATGGGCTACACAGACATGATGTCCAGTCCCTGAACCTACGAATGTCTCTTTAATCTTACGCCTACCAACTCATAGGATGAGTATAGGGTGACTACCTCTCGAAGGATGGGTATGGGATGCCTAATAAAACTATCAAACTAAGCCTACAGTGACTTTAATCTTGCCTTTACTCCAGTTTTCCATACTCACAAGTACTGCCTTGGTAATGGTGTTTAAACATATAGGTGAAGACTGGCTGCTGCTGCTGCTTACTGGTGGACAACCAAGTCTCGTCGTGACCAATGTTAAAGAAACGATCACCGAATAACTGCAAGAAAAATAATCGTCTGTTAACTCTTAGGATCCAGATGATGTACTGCCAACGATAATAAAAAAAAAATGACACACTGCAGAATAAGCTTTTATCTAGTAATGTGTCTCCCTGGGTAGAGCTTTATCCTCAGCTAATTAAGCTCTAAAACATTGCATCAATAAAAAATTGTTTTGTAATATGTCTTTTATTCACTTTAAGTCAGCATACTCCATTTGTTATTAAAAGGATAAATCTTAATCAAGATCGTGTAATAGTGAATCTGAATAGACTAAAGTTTAAAAAAAAAAAACTAGATAAATATTAGTATACTCACTGGGAAGCGCTAAACCTGTAGAGATTAAATAACAAGGAGCTTCCCATAACGTAGTTTATACATGTCACTAAGAGATTAAACTGCATACTGTGCTTCACTTTACAGAAATAAAGTTGTCTGTTTAAAATACAAGACCCGCACCTTTTCGAGAGCTTCACTGTCGTCTGGGTCGGCCTTCACTTCCCCGACGTAGTGCTGGAAGGCGAGTCTGGCCAGTGTGAGTGACCGCCTCCCATCCTGGAACAGCAGCGCCGCTTTCGGCCCCACCTCCTGGAACTTATGAATCAGTTCATCCCGTACTTTCTGCGAGTTGGTGATGGCTGTGGAAATATATCAGAGTACTAATAAAGGAATCCGATGTAAGGAAAAAATGTAAAGTGTACCCGTACCGTTGTCACAGCTTGCGTCCTAATCTGCTGGAATACGATAAAAATTAATGAATTCAGAGACAACTTACTCAGAAATGTTCAAGAAATAGTTCATTACCACTGTAACTTGCTCAGCTACCAAAATTTTGCGGTTCAGTCCTTGGACCCATTATGTGCCTCTATAATCCTTTGACTACCGCCCACATGATGGGTATGGGGTACATAATAAAGATATTAAATAACTTAAACTGAAAGATACCCGTAAGGCTATCGTCATCACGGGAGATACAACTTGGTAGTGATCAATGGTTTTATGTAAGGGGATAAAAAAAAAAAAAGCTGGGGTAGGCTGTGTCAGGAGACACTATGCTTTTCTTAAAGAATAAACTACCACCACCACTACTACCACAACTACTAACCTCTAGTTACAAATATGCCTTCATGCTGGTTGACACCGCTGATCATGGGTACCTTATGGAACCTTCCTTCTCGTAGGAGCTTGGCAGGATCGTCAGGCAGGTAGTCATGGTCAACCCGAGGTACTGCCACCCACGGAAGCCCATTCCAAACCTGTTTACCATTACAAAATATTTTTTTTGCCATACAGAAGTGAAACATGACACAAACTAAAAATAGAAATGTGCGGTGTATAAGAGATCTGTATGTGTATCCTGAAGAATGTTATTATGTATATTTACATATATGTATACTTATTCTTTTCATCTATTTAACAAAGGTATATTGAGAGTTTTTAATCCAGTCCAACGTAGAGGAAAAGTTGCTCTATTATTATTATTATTATTATTATTATTATTAGTAGTAGTAGTAGTAGTAGTAGTAGTAGTAAAGAGGGAACTCAAAAAAGCAGCCACGGGCACTTGGTCAGTTCTCAATATTTTGATTGACAGTAGGTAGATAATGAAATATGGAAAATAGCTGAAAGCTGCTGATAGTGTATATATTGTCCGACTGAAGACTAGGGTTATCCTAGGTAATTTACACATATATTACTAGGTATGAGAATTGTACTTATGTGTACCTGTACCTAAATAATCTTATTGACTTACCTGAGATCAAACCTCATAGAATCCCATTCCATAGGTGATATGTTCCCTAAGGGTTTAGCGCCTCTCCATAAATCTAATCATATTATTACGTTAAAACTTTAATCTTTTAGGGGTCATACCTGTAACTTCTGTCAGTTTTAATTTCGTAATAATGCAGTTCTGCCCCCAAAATCTAACAATGTGACCTTTTTATGAGCTATCCTTGGTATCTTACACACATGTTGAGATCAAATTTGTTAGGATTTTACACCCGTAGGGTTAGCTATCCAGGATAACCAAAGAAAGCCAGTGCGTCATCGAGGACTGTACCTTATTTCCACTAGGGTCCTTCAATTGTCCCCCAGGATGCGACCCACACAAATCAACTAACGCCCAGGTACCTACTTACTGCTATGTGAACAGGGACAACAGGTGTAAGGAAACGCCCAACATTTCCAACCGTGTCGGGGATCGAACCACGGACACTCAGTGTGCGAGACGATAGCGTTGCCAACGAAGCCACGGAACAATCATTACTACGTCAGACAATTGCAATCACCTAAAACTTGTGTAACTGTACTAATGCGCAACGGCATCTAAATGAATTTATTTACTTAATCTAAAACAGTGATATTGTGTTTATTTTATAGGTAATACTATTCCCATACAAGTGAAAGAAAACGCGTTGTGACTAACCATTACCTTGCTGAATCGTGTATTGCTCTATTTACAAAGTGATACAGCATGTTTATTTAGGTATTGTTACTCACTTGTACAGTTACACAAATTTAGGCGACTCCAACTATCGCACAAAGTAACATATGTGTAAATTACCCAGGATAACCCAAAAGAAAGGTCAAAGTGACATTTACATTTGGGAACTTGCAATATTTTATTTAAAGCCTAGCTGCAAAAGTAATGGCATGTTATTACAGACGGGACTGGGGATAAAGACATGCACAATCAAGATATTAAAAACGTGTCGCCATTGGTAGAAAGTGAAAAAAGCTGATGGTCTTGAAACCTGTTCTTCAATGACTTGATTGTACATAAGTGTTTAGTTTCCACAAAATACAGTTATATGGAGTAAATAGAGTGAGTGAAAAAATGTGAGTCCTTAATAAGTTCCTAAATATAATTATTGAATAATCTGCATGATTCATGTTAGACTTTATTCTAACTATTTATTAAGAGGGTTAATAACCCAGTATGGGGAATAGCTCTTTAATCGGATTATTAACCCTGAATTTTCCAAGTCAATCAATGAAGCTTATTTCCATTAATATTCTTTGATCCTATTCCCCAGGATGCAATCGCCAACAATTGGCTAGCAGGAACCTAAGCAAGGAGTCATTCAAGACACTTCATAAGGCATACATGTAAGGCCCATATTGGAGCATGCAGCACCAGTATAGAACAAAGATGTCAAAAAAAAAAGTGGAAAAAAAAAGAGTGGAAATGGATGAGTTACGCAAAAGTTGAGGAAGGCCGGTACAAGGGCGTTCAGCGATACATTCTTGAGACACTTCAGCAGAGCCTCGCTGTCACTATCATTGCTCTCAGAGATGACGTCTGGGGTCTGGCATCCCATCATACGTCCGATGCTAAAAGCCACAAACTTGTGGTCTTTTCTGACTACCCAGGGGTCGAAGGCACTCCCAGACTGCATGATGACTTGTGAGAACAGTCCTACGGGAGACAGTCCAGGCTCAGATACAATGTACAGATTTGTCCACTTTCAGCATGTCAGCCTTAGCAAGTTTATTTAGGTACAGGTCCACATAAGTACAATTATCATACCTAGTAACACGCGTTAATTACCTAGGATAACCCCAAAAGTTAAAGTGATTTTTTGTTACTGGGGGTCTTAGTCACATCCATCACCTCTGATTTTCTCACACTCAGGACCAATCACCAAAAGTCTTGCTAATCAGACACCTGGCCACAGTTACTGGATGGAGGGCTAGTCTCCACTATTCATTGCACTAAGTTACCTACTCAGGCTTATCACTTCGTGAAAGTCAAGTATCTCGCTATGTCACACTTCCGGCTCTTCCATTCTCGGAAAACTCACTTAATCTCCCAATCATGAAAATTCTACATCAGTTTCATCATTTACATTCAACTGCTCCTCAAAATATAATTATCCATACTCTCACAGCTTTCACTCTTAACAGACAATTCTATTTTCTCTCTAGCATTTCCAGTATATTTCTCAAAAATAATTTCTTATTACCCATAAGGGTTAAACATTCGTTTTTACTATAATTATGTTAATGTTATTCTATGCCACTCATAAATAATAATATGAAGAAGAAATAATATCGCCTCCCCCCCAAAAAAAAAAATCTTGTCATCCCTGACTACCTTTAGGTTAGGTTAGGTAGCCGGAGGTTTTGGTCATCTGACTGAGGCCTTCCGCTGGCTTAACAGTCCACCCCTTTAAAAATTATGGCTATAATTATAACTGTTAGATTATAACTGACGAACCTTTAGCGTGAGGGTTGAACATCAAGAGATGTACCGAGGCAGCTCCAGCACTGCTACCAAGGATAGTCACTTTCTCGCTGTCACCACCGAAGCGAGCGATGTTGTCCCTGACCCAGACGAGGGCGAGAAGCTGGTCCTGGAGACCCAGGTTTCCCGGCAGCACTTGGTCTTCCGTCGACAGAAAACCTGAAGGATGAGAACCTCGCGTCAGCATGATTTGGAAGACATGTTGGATTTCTCAAATATCTTTAAAAGCTTTTATCTCCTAGGCTTCACGGACAATTATTTTATTCTGTTAGTGAGTATTTCTACTTTTTTTTTTAATTTATGGCAACTGGTCAATTCTTCTGAGATATGCGTATATGCTACAGAAATTTTTGAATGATGTTAATCACCTAGAAATAACAAATTCACGAGAAAAATACCAAAGATATAGGCTCCGCTGTAAGATATATTCATGGAGAAGTGGTAAACCCGTATGGGTCATACAGAACATGGGGAATGAGAAATAATCTGATTTGATTCGAGGTAAGAAAGACTGTTTCCTATTCCTTGAATAAAAAAAAAAACTCCGCCTGTCTCAAGGCAACCCCGTTTGAAGGGTCTAGTGTGATATAAAGAAGTTTGAAACTATATAAATAGAGATAACACGAGATGCATGAGCATAGCAAGTAAAGGAAGGAAAAAGAAAAGAAATTATTATTATAATAAAAAAGAAGCGCTAAACTACAAGGGCTATATAGCAAAAGAAAAGAAATGAGAAGAGAATAAGAAGTGAAAGAAAACACCGAAACTTGCAGAGAAGTGATGTACCTTAGAAAATTGGATTCATCATTTGACAGGTACACCTGTAAAGTTAACTTTGATATTAAATATAACCTAAATTTAACAAGAGTAAAACATAAGAGCTTAATATTTTACTACGGTGTAGGAGTTAATAACAAAGACCTCTCCGTGTTTATATTATGATGTCTATTATTGTCTATTTGTTCATCATTTATTGTTTGTATTTTATATTTGTATTTAATGTCATTAAACCACGGAACGGGTGGGGTTTAAACCCATGGCGAGTAAGTCGTAAAACTCCAGGTCAGTGCGTAAGCCATTGTAGCCAGCTAGCCGAGTGGCTTAGGCATTGGCCTGAAGTTTTAAGACTCATTTGCCATTGGTTCAAAACCTACCCGTTCCGTGGTTTGTTTGTAATCGTGGGTCGTTAAGTTACATTGTTGGGGAGAGAAGGTGTATCACCACTCCCTTCCTGTCGCCCGGGATCCCGGATTCTAATTCGTTCACCTTTCACGCACACGAGGTTATGACTGGTTAACAGATGAGACGAGAGAATGCTTAAATTGTTTATATTCTACTGTGATTATGTTGAGTTACGGCACTTCTACTGGGCCCCACTAATACAGTTAACTTTGTGATGTGTTTAATCAGTTTGAATATATCATGCTATGTACCTGTACCTGCTTAAGGTGTATTGTACCTTCACTGGGTCTGTGAGGTACTTTAATTAGTCAATTTTTTATGCATGTTATGTACTCACTTATAATATTAGTATTTATTTCTGAAAGTACATGTACAGCGTATTGCAGACCTACCAGACATCATTGATGCCCCGTGGCCTGGTGGCAAAATCTCTCGCTTCACACATTGAGTTCCGGGTTCGATTCCCGGAGAGGGTTGAAACATTGGGCTTGTTTCCTTGAACCGGTTGTCTATGTTCACCCATCAGTAAAATAGGTACCTGGGTGTTAGTCAACTGGTGTGCGTCGCATCCCGGGACATATATTGACCTAATTTGCCCGAAATGCTCTGCACAACATGGGACTTTCTATATAGTAGTGTGCCACTGATGTCAGCTACGCCTGTATACCTTGTACATGTACTTGTAGAAATTAAGATTTTATTATTATTACATATTATTATATAGAGAGTCCCTTGTTATGCAGAGCATTTAGGGCAAATTTTTGTCCTCAGGATGCGATCCACACCAGTCAACTAACACCAGCTACCCATTTTACTGCTAGGTGAACAGGGACAGCAGGTGTCTTTGGGAAACACGGCCTAATGTTGCCACCCGTACCGGGGATCGAACCACGAACCTCAGTGAGTGAGTTAGCACTCGAGCTAAGGTAATTGTGACGGTACGAGGGTACCGTCAATGATTAATTATATGTATAAGTGATCTCTTCATTGTCCTGTGTAGTATAGATATTTATCTAATTGCTGAATTTACTTCATTTTCTCCTATTAAAAGAACCTACTTATGTTATTGCTAACAAGGATCAGATATTTATATGGGTCCATGAAATAAGGGAGGTATTATATATTTAAATAGTGTATTCATTCGTAATTATGAAGAAAATTATGTGGATAAATGGTTCTGAGAACCGATGGATTGATAAATTAGACACATGTACAACACTTGGGTATCTTTATTGTGGAAACGTTTTGCCACACAGTGTTGCACATGTGTTTGATTTATCACGAAAAAATTAATTTTACCTTGTGTTTCAACTCACCTTTGAGCCATAATGACCTGGTGACAGAACAGTGTTGAGAGATTAACTAGGGGCTAACCTAGATTATGTTCTAAAGAGCTTTCACACTTAGTAAAATTGGACTGTATTATCTTCTGCCTCCTGGAACACATTAAATAGGTAGAGAGAGAGGGGGGGGGGGAACTGCAACGTTGCAATGGAACAGATTAAAGAGGTTAAGGAAAGTACACTAACCAAGGACTCCCAGCCGGTACTGCAATGTGACGAGCACCACATCCTGAGTGAGGAGAGGCAAGTGCCCAAATCCAGAAGTTCCTCCTGCTAAGAAAGATCCTCCATGGATGTACACAATTACTGGCAACTTACTTTTCCTATCCTGTAATATATAAAATTATTATATTAGACTTAATATCATTACTATTAATAATATGTAGTAAATAGGAAAGATTCTCTATTAACTGCTTCAAAAATATTACCGCATTAAAAGATGTACATAAGAATGTGATGGTCAGTATATCAACTACACCTTGTTTAATAGGACCAATCAGCATACATAATCGTGCACTGTTTCACTATTTGTTGGAACCCAAGTTTCATTCCGATTCTGTATTAACTGGTTACAAATGATGTGTAGAAATGTTATATACCATGAAATATAGCATTCAGATAATTTAAACCTCGTTTGGAAAATTGCATTTATCTGTATGTAACTCATTATGTACATAACAGTAAATGAACAAAGATAATTATTATTTAGCAGTTAGACAAGTAGGAATTTGGGACACCTAGGTCGCAAAAAAATGTCCCCCTTCGATACCTACCACTGTCATATTCACAAGTTGCTCTGGACCTATTAATTATAAATAAAATATACATCACCAGGAATGCTGGTAAATATATAAATTTGTGGACTGTATATTGAAAATAATAAATGATTATATATATATACACACATATACATAACAGAAGGAAAATATATCTTAATATCACTCACCAATTTGACTGGAGATTAATGTGTCATGTACATGACCCCCCCCCTCCTTTTGCCTACATTTATGAAATATTTACTGGCCAGAATTTAAACATAAATTAGACAGCTTATCTGAGGTTCCTGGAGTTGTCCTGTCCTGTCGCCTGATATCTCAAGTTATGCAGTAATGCACATCCAACAATTTCGTCTCCTATTTGAGAGGTGTCAACCCAATTTTAACCTCTAGAGCACGAAAAATTCTTCCCATAACAACAACGTTTCTAATCCAAATTCAAACAACAATGGCGACTCCTGCGCAGGCGCAGCTTCCCGTTTTTTATGGCATAAATATTATTAAATACAGTATGGCCATCTATTTACATATAACTACTGTATTTCTGGGAAATATATACAGTATTTTCCACACCTCGGTTATTCATTGGAAACTTATTAATATAGTGAGGATAAATCACTGTGGATACTAAATTCACTGAGAACTGAATGAGGATACTTAATTCACTGAGGATACCTCATTCATTAAGAACAGTCTATTGGGGATGCTATATTCAGGGAGTATACTTAATTCGTCCTTAGCATTAAAGGTATTAGATATATCCTACATCCTACTCTCAGCAACCCGCCGACAGCTCATTAATTATGGCGCTACTGGGCAGCAAATATAATAAATATCCTAGTCTCAGTGATGGTCCTTTGCATTATATTGGTAAAGCCTATAACGCCTTACATAGAGCTCTTAAAAGGTCAGAATTATTATTCACTGGTACCTGGGCTATTTATAGTCGATTATTTGTTACGATAATTCGTTTTCAATAGTTTCATGGGGAAGAAATGATGCTCTTAATTTGTATATATGAGAATACATGCGAGGATATTAACGACTTGGTCAACTTTTAGTGTAACAGTCAAAAAACAGTTCCCCCTGTCTCTCTTTAAGCTGAAAGACTTAATGATTCCGTGACAGGTACTTAGACCAACCTGTATTCATTAGCCAGTTTGTCACCTATCTGTAAAGGTGAACAAGATGTTTATCACCCTAAAAGGAGATTGCTGTTATCAGCTTTTCGTATGAATACCTTTCATGGCCACCGTCTCAGTGGATGAACACGAATTACACACATCTATCCCGTTTACCATGGGAAATATTAGTGTAAGATTACTGGGTAACATTATGTTTTGCATAATATTTTCCACATTCCACCTTAAACGGATCTCTAAGTGAGAGGTAAGGTCAAGGCCGTGGGAGATAATATAATCAAGATCAGGTTAAGGCAGTGGGAGATAATGTAAACTAGGTCAGGTTAAGGCAGTAAGAGATAAGGAGATGGCTAAGATCAGACCAACTTAGTTTCATTACTAAAATAATGACTAAAAAAAATGTAAATTACAGTGCCTCAGCTGAAAGCAATTACCTGCACCAGGTCTTAGTACTACCACTCTTCCTAAGTGCATCTCAGAGTACCTGGTAATACGGTGTGAAAACGTTGAGGTAGAGACAATCTTCACTCCCATACGTGTCCTGAGGACATACAGGAGCCCACTTGGAACATTCTCTCACTCCAGTCCATGACTCGGGTGCCACCGGAGCCTAATCATGTGGGGAGAGATGCACTTATTTACAATGTAAGATGAGAGCATGTATGTACACTTTGCAGATTACACAGAAAAGATTAACTATAAGACACGCTGGTTTCATCGGCCACACAGTAGTTGCAAGCTTAAATCTGTGCAATGTGCTATATATGAATGTTCATAATACTGATGTGCCCTTAAATATCACATTATTTAATTAAACCATTGTAAAAAGAGTACATTTGTCTAAAACCCATTGTACACTGTCTTAAATAAACATTTATTTAATTTCAAAAAGAATAACTTTATTTTCCTCAGGAGGCTGAACTAATAAGGTCTATGCAATTTATTGTGACAATTTTGCAATAAGGCGAAAATATATGATAATAAAACCACTACAGGTAGAAACTAGTATCATTATGACACATAACAAGGATTCTTCGTAATTATATTTAAGATAAATTCTAAACCGGTAAATACCATACAGCACCTGTTAAATAGAAGGTAAACAAGGTTGGTCCGAGGAAGGAGAGGGCAGCTCCAGTACCCTGGATAAAGAGCCATTTACTGGTACCAAGGCACCCTTTGTTTTGAAGGCCATAAACTTTTAACGAGTCTACTAACGAGAAAATAGAATAAAAGAAAGGCGCCTCTGCCACTACAATAAATTAAAAATGCAATAAGGATGACTGGACAGAACACTGGAAAAAAATAGTAGGTGGATTCCGACTCCTGCAACGAAGTGCACAGATTCAATTTCATCCTCGACATATGGAAAAGAGGATATATGGAAGTACTCGTTCTACATGAAATAAATTGGGTTAGTATTAACAATATTGGGAATGATAAGGAATATAAATTGTATAGAATGCCATATACTTTCATACTTATAATAAATATTTTTAAAGATTGTTTAGGTATACGAGCGGTGTTTCAGTGACGAAAAAAAAAATCAAAGTTTACCGATGTGATTTTTTTTATATAATTTATACGCTCTTATAGAAATATAAGGAAATTATAGCAGATATACAAGCCTATCATTTGAGATATATGGGCAAGGTTTATGTATGATTCTTTGTGACCCTCGTTAGAAAAAGAGTATGAGGATTGCAAAAAAAGCCTAAGCCAGGATATCACATTTACATGTAATCTATAAAAACATAACTGACCATAATTTTTAAAGGGGTGGACCGGTAAGCCAGAAGGCCTCGGTCAGTTGACCAAAAGCTCCAACGGCGGGTCATGATTTAAGACCCGCGTCAGGAAACACTTGTTCTGTTTCCTGACGAACCTTACCTAACTTAATGTAATCTGTTACCTGGGTATGCTTACTAGACCTCACCTTGAACCTGAGCTCTCCTACTGGTGGCTTGGCATAAGGAATTCCCCTGAAGAGATAGACGAATCTTCCCTTGTCCACCTCTTCCTTAACTCCGCGGATACGACCGGTGTTGAGCTGTATCTCAGGTCTGTCTGTCAGTGGCGGCAACGCATTTATAGAGACGGTGTGGAATTTGTCGACTGGTATAACCCACACTCCAAGCCAGAGTAGGAACACAACCAGACTAAATCCACCTGCCACATACGCCTTCGTTTTCATGATGCGGTCAAATCTTATCTGGAAAATATATATATGAAATATAAGATAATATAAATATATATATATATATATATATATATATATATATATATATATATATATATATATATATATATATATATTTATATAATATATATATATATTATATAATATATATATATATATATATATATATATATATATATATATATATATATATATATATATATATATATATATATATTATATATATATATTTATATAATATATATATATATATTATATATATATATATATATATATATATATATATATATATATATATATATATATATATATATATATATATATATATATATATGTCGTGCCGAATATGTAAAACTGGTCAATTAGCAAGAACTCATTTAAAATTTTTTTTATATTTTTATTTAAAAGGACACAGTACAAGATATAAATAAATAAAAGAACACAATTATTAACCGTTTGAAAATACAATGACCTACCATCAACCCCATAGCATACCACAAGTGTTACATTCATATTGTATTAAAAAATATACCATCACCGAACAATGAAACGAACAGGATAACACCTGCTCAGAAAAAACATCAACAAATTCTAAACCTACAAATCATGCCTATTATACAGTACAGTAAAACCTCCTTGCACAAAGTACACAGATGATATGATGCAGCATACGAAGGATAAAATCATACATTACAATTATTAAACAAAGGCTAACCCAACCCTACAATAAAATTACAAAGACATACCACATAATACTTCCCGCAAATAGCAGGAAACTCTTAACATAATAAAGAGCGCGAGAGCTCCAGCACCGAACAAAAAAATTAGCAAAAACCAAAAACTAAAAATTTTATGTCTGTGTCCACATAAATCCCCCACAACTCTGTACAATTAGACCCCTTGCACAAAGTGCACAATAAATATTATTTAACATACAAAAATTAAAATTATAAGAACATTAATTTAAACATTAGGCAAACCAAAGCCGACAATAAACATTACATTGGTACATATCACAATGAAACTCCCCAATAAACACTGGGCAGGAAACACCCTCAAGTAAGACATAACATCATATACGCAAGTATCAACCCATACAACTAACAAAATCCTAACATAAGGTATCAAAACTGTCTAGTTACAGGACATGAAAACCTTATCTCCCTATTTGAAACACTAGTACATCATTGCTGTTTTTTTTTTTTTTTTTTTTTTTTTTCCAAGGTTTAGTCATCATGGTTTTAATTAAGGTTATCCTGTATGCAGTGAACATAACCATAGATTCCAAATCCTCATTCATCTCCCTTCCACTCTATTTATAACCCTCCCACCATCCACACTACAAAGAAGCCTAAACCAACTCACCCTCATGCATCCCCCGGTAGGAGACCAACCCTTTGCCCGCCCTCTGGGTTCATGAGGAGGAGGCCCCCCACAGTGAGATTCCGGTAACCCTCCGAGAAGCTAACTACCCACCTCCCCCCATAGACTTGCCTATTCCTACACATAGTTCTATAAAATCTCGCTGCTAACGCTTTTATCCTCAACTCTCCCCTAACCTCCCTCATCCCCCAAGATACATGTAAATAATCCGTCATAACATACATTAAGGCTCTACCGACATCACCCGGCGCCCCGGTTACATCCAACATTAAGGCCCTTAGGAATGGCCATTGCCCCCCCCCCAAAAGTCCGATAACTCTCACCATCCATAACCTCACCCCCTCCAAAGAGGGACAAAAATATACCGCATGAAAAGCCGTTTCGATGTCCCCACAATGCAAGCATGAGTCCTCTCTCACAAGACCCATTTTATACAACACATCCCTAGAGGCCAATATTCCCATCAGAAACCGATATACTAACTCTCGTACCCTTGCTGGTATTCTAAGCAAGCCAAACTTCCTCCATATGCCTATCCAGTCATATGTTGGATATACAGCAAGCCCCTGTAAAACACCCTTGCCCACCACAGCACCCACCATTCGTTTGACCTTTAACGTGGACACCTGTTTAACATGTAATAAAACCCTCAACATGTCCTCACAATACCTCAAATCCCTTCCACACCACCATCTTCGTGCATCCTCCATTACCCTACCTACCCTGACACCTCTGTTCCCCCCAGTTCGTATATATCTTTGTTTAATATATAAAGCCATTACTCTATGACCCAATGACATCAGGCCAAGACCCCCACGTCTCCTCTCCGTCATCACCACGTCCTTGCTCAACCATGCCCTCCCAAACCCCCACACATACCTTAGAACCTTCCTCTGGATTTCTGCAATATCTTTTGCTCTTAAAGGGAACACCTCAGCCACTCCCCACACCTTACTGTACACCAGAGAGTTGACCACTAAAACTCTCTGCTGTAATGTTACGTCCCTAGCCCTTAAGCCTCCTAGCCTACCCAAAACCCTACTCGTAACTAATTCCGAATTTATCTTCCTACTCTCCTGCACTTCCGCCATGTACCATATTCCACAAACCTTAATTCTGTCCACTACTGACCATCCCAACCCCTCCCCCAAGCTCCCTCCCACCCAATCCCCCACCTCTAATAGTCTCGACTTCATTAAATTAACTCTCATACCCGTAGCGGCCCCAAAAATCTGAATGATTCCACCAACTTTCCTTAGATCTTCCTCATGCCTTACCAGCACAGTAGTATCATCTACGTACCCCACAATCCCCCCCCGCCCACCCCCCCTAATCCCGTGTTCATTCATCACCTCATCCACCAGCCCATAAAATGGATTCTGTACACAGGCAAACAATAACTGAGAGAGTGGACAGCCCTGCCTCAAACCTCTCTCCATCAGTACTGTGTCCCCCAACTTACCATTAATCTGTACCCTAATAACTGCTCCCTCATACAAGGTTTGCACCCATCTCACCACCTTCTCCCCCAAACCCAACTGTTCCAAACAAACTTTTAAGAAATCCCTATTCACACAATCATACGCATTAGCCCAATCTAAACCAAGTATTCCCCCTCCGGTGCAGTCCTCAATAAAATCCCTTATGTGACTATGTCCGTCCCTCATACTTCTTCCCGGAATGCCAAACTGTCCCCCATGTATCACTGATCCTAGGACCTTCTTCAGTCTATTGCCCAGAATTTTAGCATAAATTTTATAATCAGCACACATTAAGGATATCGCTCTATAATCACTCAGTACTTTCCCTTCCTTCTTTTTCGGCACTAACACAACGATCCCGGTTTTCTGTGTTTTCCCCATCCTCCCACTGCGCCACATATAATTCAAGACTTCCACTAAACCATGCCTAATACACTCCCAATAAACTCTATAAAAATCATTCGGTATTCCATCTATGCCCGGCGTCTTACCCTGACTCATCCCGTAAACCGCCTCCTCCACCTCCTCCTCACTTATACTCCCCTCCAGCATTTCTTGTTCCTGTTGTCCTAATACAATATTACTCTGCATATCCCCAAATACCTTCTCACTTGCATCACCTCTGTTCCTCCTCCATTTCTCCCTAAACCAATAATCTGCATAAACACTAATGCTGTCCGTGTTAGTAAGGCCTTGACCCTCCACATAACCTCCCCCCCCTGCAGCGACCACTATGTGCGCTATGGTAGTCACCATTTGCCTTTCCCTAAATTTTCGCAGAACGTAACCTGACGGTTGATCACCCTTTAACACCTCCTCTAACCCCGCTCTAACTCTAATTGCGTTAAACCTGTCATTATGTAACTCTGCAATCCTACACCTTAAACCATCCACATCCCCTCTCATACCTTCCCTACCCCCCCCGTCGTAAAACGCATTCAGTTGTCCCTCCAGATAGTTTTGCAAACCATACCGCCACCGTGCCTGTTCCCTACCACGTGCCCTGAAAAACTCTGCAATTCCTATCTTAGCCCTCACCTCCCACCAGTCAAGCAAATCCATCTCACCATCCCTGCCATCCCAGAAATGTGTCCACCATTCCTCAAAGGAAGAGCCAACATCCCCCTCCTGCAGTAGCCTCACATTCAATTTCCAATACCCAGCATATATACGTACTATACCATCCACCCGCAGATCAGCTATCACCGCCCTATGATCCGAAAAACCGACATCGAAAGCTCTCACCCTCTCCACACCTATCCCCTTCATTACATATATCCTATCTAACCTCGCCTCATAATTTCCACGCATGAACGTGTGCTCCACCCCATACTCCCCCCTCCCCACCACATCGACAACTCCTACATCCCTTAACACATCCCTTAGCGCACCCAAGACACATCCCGCCCCCCTCGGTGAGACATCCCCATACCTAATCACACAGTTCCAGTCACCCCCAAGAACAGTTATGGAAGGTAGACCCCGCAAATAATACATCAAAACATCACGAACAAAATCAACTTTCACTCTAACATTGTTGCATGCCGGCATATAAACTCCAATGAAACATACTCTCCCCACCCCCCAGTGCCCATCTACCCTCACGACCCTCCCCCCTCCCCCCTCCTCCCAACCCATGACACGCAATGGGCTGGTCTCCTTTACAGCCACTGCCACCCCTCCTTTTAATTGCAAAGCATTACTGACAAATAGGTTATAACCCCGCAAACGCAATTCACACCCTAACCTATGGTTATGCTCCTGCAAAAAACATACATCTACATCAAACCTTCGTAAAAACCATTCTAACCAAACCCTTTTGACCTCAGATTTAAGACCATTTACATTTATTGTGACACACTTGAACTTCCCAGAAAAGGCGGCTTACCTCTATGCCGCTGTGGCTTACTCAATTCGCCTTTCATGGTACCCATACCATTTTTATCATGTTTCCTAACCTGTCCACCAACCCCCCCTTGCCCTCCCCCACCGAGCTTCCCCGGCACACCCCCTCCCCTGGGTGCCTTCTCCCCCACATCTACCCATGACTTCTTCCCAGGTCTCTGCCCAGGTGTTAAAACCTCATCAACGTCCAAGGCACCCGCCGTCCGTTTGCGTGAGCTCTCACTCACACACATATCTACCTCATGCGAGTCCTCCTGATGGACTTCCACCACCACTTCCGTGTCCACTCTGTCATTCCTCGAATCCTCCACCTGTCCCTGCTGCTTATCCATCAGCTGCACCTCACTTAACTTCTCGGGTCCGTCCTCCCCGTCCACCGGCTCATCCAAGAACTCCTGCAGCACTGCTTCCAACATCCTCTCCTGGGTAGACTCCTCCACGTCCACCCTTCCCTCAGGCGATGGGGGGCTCTCCCCTGTCACCTCCGGGAGGGTAACACACGTCCCCATCACCTCTTCCACCTTGTCCACCTCCTCACTCCAGAGATTCGTCTTCTGTCCATCTGCTACCCCCAACTCCACATCCACATTGCACGGTTGCTGATCCACCATCCACGATAACGCCATCCTAGGGGCTTGCCTGCGAGGACACTGCGCCGCCATGTGCTCATAAGAATCACATAATCGGCAAGTTTTCCTCTGCCCCGCATAGTGGACAAATACCTGGGTCCTATAGTTTGTCAGCGTTACATACGAGGGTATTGGCCGCCTCAATGACATCTTCAGGGTGCAGGACCCCTCGGGCAGCCCTTCAAACGGCCCGTCCCTCCACACCCCCATATTAGCCGTATGAACAGTTCCATAATCGCTGAAGGCTTCCTGAATGCCATACGACGTTGCCTCAAATGGTACATTACGCACCTTTACCCATGTGTAATATTTCGAAACATCATGTAGACACACCTCTACTGCTGAATTAACACTCATCCTCCTTTCCTGGAATTCATCCACAATCCTGGAGTAAAAGCCGGCTCTTGTAAACTTCACAAAAACCCTTGACATTCCATTTAGGGCCACACCATACAATTCATCGTTCGATATCCCGTAGACGTCTCTAATGATGGCCGATAACAGTACATGCATCGTCGCACTGCTTAACGTTCCTCGTACTAATTCAATACAGACAGTATTCACTCTCCTGTTGATACGATCCGCCATGTTGGTGTCTAAGTCCAGCAGTCACCACCAGGTGGCGTGTAGGGAGACTCAAGAAGCGTCCTCTCTTCCCAGTGGTCGAGAGACGAATGGTGATTCATTTAAAATTAAGTCCTTTCTGAAATTTTCTCTTATACGTTTAAAGATATATTTTTTTCATTAATGTTAATGTAAAAAAAATTAATTTTGCACCAAAAGAATCTTGGAAAACTTACCTAACCTTATTATAACAAGAGCAATTTATTTTAGCCTAACCCAACTAAATATATTTTAAAAACGTTTACAATAATTTAGTACTAAACAAACACAATCAAATATATTTTTTTCGTTAGGTTCAGAATGATTTTGGCGAAATTATTGCATACACTCTTCAGGTCACTTGTTCTATCCAGGCTGGAATATTGCTGCACACTAAACAGCACCTTTCAAGGCAGGTGAAATTGCCGACCTAGAATTCAAATTCAAATTCAAATTCAAAGTTTATTCTCTATAAGGATTACAATGCTGAGTTTACAGAAATTTGGTTATTGTTTGGTTTAACATGCAGTAAAATTGAGATTACAGAGTGTACCACTAGAACGCTTAGCATGGCTAGGCATTTCGGGCATACTTAGTTTTATTCTTAAATGTAAAATATTACAAATTATGAGGCAAGTTGGTATTATGGTTAAGTGACTAAATACTATTTTGTGAGTTTAGCAGTGTGAATGCTTTTGTTTTGGCACAGTATATAGTTTCAGTATTGGAGTATCACAGGATTCATTATATTAAGACTGAGATTAATATTTCTGTTCATGGTCAAATGAGTGTGCGAGTGTGAACCACCAGGTGGTTTTCGTGAAGTTAGTTGACGGGGTGTATCAGGGAGATAAGATGTTTTCTAATGGTAGTTTTGAAGGTGATGAATGTGTCTGCATTTCTAGAGTTCTCAGGTAGGGTATTCCAGATTTTAGGGCCTTTGACATACATTGAATTTTTGTAAAGGTTTAGTCGGACACGGGGAATGTCGTAGAGATGTTTGTTTCTGGTGTTATGCCTGTGGGTTCTGTCACAACTATCAAGAAAGCGTTTAAGGTCAAGGTTGATATTAGAGTTTAAGGCCCTGTAGATATAGATTGCACAGTAGTAAGTGTGGATGTACTGAACTGGGAGTAAGTTTAGATCTTTGAAGAGTGGGGGGGTGTGCTGCCAGGGATGGGATTTAGTGATTATTCTTACTGCAGCTTTTTGTTGGGTTATTATTGGCTTTAGGTGTGTTGCTGCTGTTGATCCCCAAGCACAAATAGCATAGGTGAGGTATGGATAAATAAGTGAGTGGTACAGAGAGCCTTCACGGCGCGCACAACTGAGATAAAACACCTCAATTACTGGGAGCGCTTGAGGTTCCTGAACCTGTATTCCCTGGAACGCAGGCGGGAGAGATACATGATTATATACACCTGGAAAATCCTAGAGGGACTAGTACCGAACTTGCACACGAAAATCACTCACTACGAAAGCAAAAGACTTGGCAGACGATGCAACATCCCCCCAATGAAAAGCAGGGGTGACACTAGCACGTTAAGAGACAATACAATAAGTGTCAGGGGCCCGAGACTGTTCAACTGCCTCCCAGCATACATAAGGGGGATTACCAACAGACCCCTGGCAGTCTTCAAGCTGGCACTGGACAAGCACCTAAAGTCGGTTCCTGACCAGCCGGGCTGTGGCTCGTAGGTTGGTTTGCATGCAGCCAGCAGCAACAGCCTGGTTGATCAGGCTCTGATCCACCAGGAGGCCTGGTCACAGACCGGGCCGCGGGGGCGTTGACCCCCGGAACTCTCTCCAGGTAAACTCCAGGTAAACACAAATTTTCACTTGTCTTATATGGCAAGATGAGCGTTGCTATTTAAGCCAAGATCGCAAGTTCTGCCTATTCGGCACGACATTATATATATATTAATATATATATATATATTAATATATATATATATATATATATATATATATATATATATATATATATATATATATATATATATATATATATATATATATATATTATAAATATATATATATATATATATATATATATATATATATATATATATATATATATATATATATATATATATATATATATATAGTTAGTGGATGAGTTTGAGAATGTGTGTAAAGGTAGAAAGTTGAAAGTGAACATAGAAAAGAGTAAAGTGATGAGGGTATCAAATGATTTAGATAAAGAAAAATTGGATATCAAATTGGGGAGGAGGAGTATGGAAGAAGTGAATGTTTTCAGATACTTGGGAGTTGACGTGTCGGCGGATGGATTTATGAAGGATGAGGTGAATCATAGAATTGATGAGGGAAAAAAGGTGAGTGGTGCGTTGAGGTATATGTGGAGTCAAAAACGTTATCTATGGAGGCAAAGAAGGGAATGTATGAAAGTATAGTAGTACCAACACTCTTATATGGATGTGAAGCTTGGGTGGTAAATGCAGCAGCGAGGAGACGGTTGGAGGCAGTGGAGATGTCCTGTCTAAGGGCAATGTGTGGTGTAAATATTATGCAGAAAATTCGGAGTGTGGAAATTAGGAGAAGGTGTGGAGTTAATAAAAGCATTAGTCAGAGGGCAGAAGAGGGGTTGTTGAGGTGGTTTGGTCATTTAGAGAGAATGGATCAAAGTAGAATGACATGGAAAGCATATAAATCTATAGGGGAAGGAAAGAGGGGTAGGGGTCGTCCTCGAAAGGGTTGGAAAGAGGGGGTAAAGGAGGTTTTGTGGGCGAGGGGCTTGGACTTCCAGCAAGCGTGCATGAGCGTGTTAGATAGGAGTGAATGGAGACGAATGATACTTGGGACCTGACGATCTGTTGGAGTGTGAGCAGGGTAATATTTAGTGAAGGGATTCAGGGAAACCGGTTATTTTCATATAGTCGGACTTGAGTCCTGGAAATAGGAAGTACAATGCCTGCACTTTAAAGGAGGGGTTTGGGATATTGGCAGTTTGGAGGGATATGTTGTGTATCTCTATACGTATATGCTTCTAAACTGTTATATTCTGAGCACCTCTGCAAAAGCAGTGATAATGTGTGAGTGTGGTGAAAGTGTTGAATGATGATGAAAGTATTTTCTTTTTGGGGATTTTCTTTCTTTTTTGTGGGTCACCCTGCCTCGGTGGGAGACGACCGACTTGTTGAAAAAAAAAAAAAAAAAAAGTATATATATATATATATATATATATATATATATATATATATATATATATATATATATATATATATATATATATATATATATATATATGCTGAATATGTAAAACTGGTCAATTAGCAAGAACTCATTTAAAATTAAGTCCTTTCTGAAATTTTCTCTTATGCGTTTAATGATATATTTTTTTATTAATGTTAATGTAAAAAAAATTAATTTTGCACCAAAATAATCTTAGAAAACTTACCTAACCTTATTATAACAAGAGCAATTTATTTTAGCCTAACCCAACTAAATATATTTTAGATTTGTTTACAATAATTTAATACTAAACAAACACAGTGAAATATATTTTTTTCGGTAGGTTCAGAATGATTTTGGTGAAATTATTGCATACACAAATTTTCACTTGTCCTATATGGCAAGATGAGAGTTGCTATTTAAGCCAAGATCGCAAGTTCTGCCTATTTGGCACGACATATTATATATATATATATATATATATATATATATATATATATATATATATATATATATATATATTATTATATATATATATATATATATATATATATATATATATATATATATATATATATATATATATATATATATATATATATATATGTGCCGAATAGGTAAAACTTGCGATTTTGGCTTAAATAGCAACGCTCTTCTTGCCGAATAAGGCAAGCGAAAATTTGTGTATGCAATAATTGCGCAAAAGTCATTATTATTATTATTATTATTAAAGATTAGCCGGTATTCTCCCGGCCCGGGCCTTTTCCAAGTGGTTGCCCGGCCTTGGCTCCCTCTTTAGGGAGTGTCTGAGACCTAAGTCTCCCATGGGAGGAGGCACAATTACCTCCTCATCTTTGGGACCAACTGTCCCCAGGCCTAGCCACAAGCTAGGTCTCTCTGGTCTGCCATCCCCGCCCCAAGGGGGCTAATGGGAATGACAGTCTTATGAGCTAAAGGCTCGGGCTCAGGCACCTACCCTACCCTAGAAGGGTTAGGCATGGTGTCGATCGCAAAAGTCATTTATTATTATTATTATTAAAGATTAGCCGGTATTCTCCCGGCCCGGGCTTTGTCCAAGTGGTGGCCCGGCCTTGGCTCCCTCTTTAGGGAGTGTCTGAGACCTAAGTCTCCCATGGGAGGAGGCACAAGTACCTCCTCATCTTTGGGACCAACTGTCCCCACGCCTAGCCACAAGCTAGGCCTCTCTGGTCTGCCATCCCCGCCACAAAGGGGGCTAATGGGAATGACAGTCTTATGAGCTAAAGGCTCGGGCTCAGGCACCTACCCTACCCTAGAAGGGTTAGGCATGGTGCCGATCGCAAAAGTCATTCCGAAACTAACGAAAACAATATATTTCATTGTGTTTATTATTAAAGTATTGTAAACTTATATAAAATATATATAGCTGGATTAGGCTAAATTAAATTGCGCTTGTTATAATAAGATTTGATAAGTTTTCTAAAGTTCTTTTGGTACAAAATTATAAATTTTTACATTTACATAAATGATAAAATATATATCTAAACGTATAAGAGAAAATTTTAGAAAAGACTTAATTTTAAATAAGTTCTTGTTAATTGACCAATTTTACCTATTCGGCACGACACAGACAAGCAAGACAAGCCACGTCCTCATTCTTTCCACTAAATATGTTGGAGATATATATGCCTTCCAAAACAACATTCCCATGTATATGTAGCTCCAGCCTTGCTGGAAAGAAATTAAATCTCCTGTAGTTACTCAGTTGATAGTGGAATGTTTGACGATCTCATCATCGCCGTACTGAGCTCTCAGCACCGGCTGGTAGATTTCACAGGTATGTGTTTGAGAATCTCCCTCGTGTGTTATGGTGTATGACCCACGAATACCTTTACGAGGTGAGTACTTTACGTACAAATGGTTCATGTGCTCACCTTGTACGTCTTATAGGTCATGGCAGCAGCTCACTGCAACGTTGGCACTTTACTCACAAGGTTACTTGCAGTGTACAAGGAAATCCGCAACAGCCTCCGTCAGGTCCACTTGTAACTCACAATGCACTCCTCAATACACAGGTCCCACGTCGACAACACATGCACACAGGTGTTACACCTGGTTATTATTATCCACACCTGGTAAGACCACCTGAACCCTTTTAAAGCAACGGAGCAGCCATAATTTCAACTATACATTAGAGTTTGTTACTACCTTTGTGATAACGTTATCTTGTGACGAATTCTCTTGGGAATCATTTATAGCTAAAAGCATTCCTGACATGGCCCCCAACAATATATCTAAGTGACTAGACTTGAGTATAACTGTCCTGTCTGGGACAATTGTTACTGTACCGGGTTCCAATTTACCTCCAGATGGCTAATACAATACCACAAAAATTCATACCAAAATTTAAAATTAGGAAAAAAAAAAGTATCATTTTTTTTCCCCATTCACGTAATTTTGATTCAAGTTTTTATCGCTTGCTTTCGAGAGACAAAAAAAAAAAAA